>NW_024090388.1:0-41812 GCF_014356525.2 Nilaparvata lugens
TCAAACACTTACCTATTACTTGTGACACAATGCTCAGATTTCATCGTACCACACTTCATTCTTCTCGACTCGTCAAGGTGGTCCAAAATCATACCTCATTTACTAAATTCTTGTTGGGAAGCTACAAATATCGAATTATTCTCACCTTGTGTAGAAAATACCAAACTTGACATGATCATACCAATAGTTAGATTTCCTCCAATATTCTTCTTCTTCTATATCTATGGAAGGCTTAGTCCCGACAGACTGGAATCAAGCCACAGAAATTTCGAAATTTTGCACAACTGTTCATGGTAGCCTCAAAACATCCACTAAGAAAGGATTTTCAGGAATTTCCCCCCTGAAGGAGCTGGGGCCCCCAAAAATATTGTACTTTTCAACCGCTCATCGCATAGCAAAGTCATGAGGAATGTTTTTGTTCAGCTACGAAAGAAAATAAGATCTATGCAAAAAAAATTCCAATCAGGAGCACAGGGGGGTTCAGGAGAGGGCATTTTTCGAAATGTTGATGTAAAATCACACTACAGCGCAAACTAATTGGCCTACAGACTTAAAACTCTGCACAATATTCTCCAAACATGCTAGACGTGTACTAAGAACGGATTATGTTTCTAAGATATTTTGTCCGATTAGAACAGAGCACAGATATTTTCTTCGGTTGAGAGTTTGTTGATCATTCTTTTTCCAAAATCCAATTTTTTTGCCATCAAAAATCATATTGAAAACTTTTGTAATAGCCAACAAGATTACAAAAACTAAATGTCAAACATCTACATTTATTTGTAGCACGGCCAGAAGAAGACCAACTTGAGTACTAGCCGAGAGTTTATTCAATACCGTATATAACTTTTATTTTTTGTAAATATTTTGTGAATAAAAGTACGAGTTTACAGCTTTATTTACAGCTAGCTTTCCCGGCGAAATTCGAACCGCCAAAAAGGTCAATGTATCTCATTTCACACTTGACTTTATTTGGTGAATCATGAAATTTAACTGATATAATCAATATTCTTATTTACATGTCAATACGGACTTCCTATGTGCTTTGTCATGCAGCATTCATTATTCAGAAAACATATTCTTCTCAATCAATTGGTAGTAAGTAATATCTATGAGTAAAGTGTTGAATTAAAATAAAAGATAGTTTAAATCAGTGTTTCAAAGATGAATTCAATGTTCTCATAGTGGTTGATTGTCAATAGATGGTCCAGGAAGTATGCGATATACGATGAATCACACATAATTCCATATTATTTCCATCTTCCATTTAATGATGAATATAAGCTAAGCAAAATCCAAAAAAATTGTTGATTAATCTGCCATTCTTCAGTCATCAATGAATGCAATATGAACAACTCTCTTTCATGAGGTGAATAATTATTTTTTATTTACAACTAGCTTACCTGGCCAACTTCGTACCGCCGAAAGTCAATGTATCTCATGTCTCACTTTACTTTATTTGGTGGATCATGGAATTTATCTGACAATCAATATTTTCATTTACATCTCAATACGGACTTCCTATGTGCTTAGTCATGCAGCATTCATTTATTCCGAAAACATACTCTTCAGTAAAGTGTTGAATTAAAAAAGATATATAGGTTAAATCAGTGTTTCAAAGATGAATTCAATGTTTTCATAGTTGTTGATTGTCAACAGATGGTCCAGGAAATATGCGATGTACGATGAATCACACAGAATTCCATATTCTGTCAATCTTACATTTGGGAAGCTAAATTCAAAAGAATTGTAAATTATTCTGTCATTCTTCAGTAATTAATGAATGCAATATGAGCAACTCTCTTCCATCAGGTGAATAATTTTTATCCAACATTTTCCAGTTTCTCAATGATAGGGGAGTGATAATTATTTGTTGAGGTCTTCTAAGGAACCATTATCTACAGCTGGTACCAATCAACTACACATGAACTCCAAACTATCGTTTTCATACTAGTACACAATTTATCACAAGGTGACGTGTTTATTACAGCTGGTAACTTTGGATACTAAACCATATTATCGCAATTATGATCTTGAATCATGATCATCTTTCCGTTCTTCAGTAGCCGCTCGGCCGATAATTTCGAAAAATAGGTCTGTAAAATGGAACTATTCTGCTCAACAGTCCTATCTATTGCAGTCGTTAACTATAATCTATGATGAAGTGAAGAGGTGGATTATACACGTACGGGATGGGAAAATTATGTTTGACGCATCATCACGTCTGAACTACTAGACTAATTAACTTGAAATTTTGCATGTAGATTCTTAATTAATCAAGGATGGTTATAGGCCTATTTTCGACTCTTCAAAATTTCATTACATCAAGTTTTCAGTTTGTCAAGTTTTAAAATAGATCCTTGCGGAGCACGGGCTCCTGCTAGTATTGAATAATGATGTTCATGTGAGTAACAATATTTAACCAATCAATAAATTACCATAGTTTTCATGGTTTGCTAGTTGTTACTTTTTATCATAGTTTGTGATGAAAAATTACAGTGATTATATACACACGCAAAACTCAAATTTTCTCTATGTTATCAGGCTTACATTTATTTAGAAGTTATTCTTGCAGTGTTTGCGATTTGCTGTTTGATGGGGTCGAGTGTGTATACAAAGCATACATAAACAGTAGCTCAACCCTCCTAATTGCTGTTTCAGTTCATTATTAAAATTTTCAATCTAAATTCTCCAGTAAACACACCCTACCCCTAAGTAATTAAACTTCAGGGAAACGCCAATAGGTGTGAAATTGTTGACCGGCTAAGCCGCTGACTGTCAAACAATCGATGTGTATTCCTGATAAAGTTGGGAGGGTTCTGCTCGACAAACGTCAAATTAATTCGATCGGATTAGTTTGCGTGTGTGATTCGGAGCGTGCATTCGCAACCGACCACCTGAAAACAATCAGGCTACATCATCATACACTTGCAGCCTGGAATTACGAGTATATTATGATCATTCAACTAGCAGCAATTCAGTTTTTCAATCCATAGTTGTATCATTCCATTCAATAGAAATTAGATTCTTCTGTTGTTGAGAACTCCAATAGAAACTGTGGGGAAATCAAACAATGTTTTTCAGGATGATTTGTGTAGACTGCAGGTAGGCTAGAATAGAGTCGTAGAAGTTCCAGTGCAACTGCTCTTATACCTACCGACTTACAGTTAAGAGTTAGTGGTTATCAAGAATGTGTTTTTACGTTATCATAATTTATACTGTTCTTTCTTGAACAACATCACTGTTGAATAACAAATGTCAACAACTACGAAATATAGCTATAATGGGATGGAATAACAATTCCAATATACTTGATGATACTATATTGAACATGGTTACAAAGCTATAGTAAAGATGACTTTACTTCTAAGTATGATTTTCACGATTTGCAGATATTGAGAATATTATTCAATACCATTATTTTGCATTAATGCAGAGTAGCCTTCGGTAATTGATAACTTCTATCTATGTTCACAAATAATTATTCAAAACCTCTTCTCCAAATTGATTTTCTTGAAATTGATTGAGATACTTTCAAATAGAAGCAGACGAGCTCACGACAAATAGAATTGTTTTTCAGTTTCGAAGAAATGATTCATTTAATTATCAAATCAATATTATGAATAATAAATATATTAGTAGTCGAAAACCACATTAACATCTCAAAGTATAGACAACGAAATCTCACAAGTCAAATTGTGTGATACCTGAATAATATGAATTGATAGGTGATCTCTAGATCACCTATTCAAGATTCTATCAAGAATATAGATTGAAACATGTTGGAATTATAAAAGATGAGTTGATTAGCTGATATTCCATCATTTTTAAAGCAATATAGCACTATATGAGAAATAGTAATCAACCTAACCATTTGAAGCTTGGTTGCCATGCCAAGTTCATACATTGTATTCCAGGACTTCTCATCTGGTTTGTTGTAGGCGCAGTTATGAGGTGCAAACAAACGTGAATGGGAGCTAGTTGGCTGGGAGCGCAAATAAGCCAAGTTGACGGCGAATTACACGTGCGGGAGTCGGAGTCAGGCCTGATTCAGGCAACGCAGCCAGGAAGCACAATCATCGAGGACCAAGAAAGTTTGGAGGTGATAATGTCATATTAAAGCAGGTCGCTGTCGACATTAACGTGGAGTATTCCCTTACTATCAAATTAACTTTGCGGTCTACGGTAATGTAACTTTATGGCCCCTGGATGTATTTATCAGCGTCTTGGCGTTTCTCTTTCCAACCATCTCTTTCTACTTCATTATCTACCGATCATACCTTCCTTTATGTAGAGTGAGCACACAGCGAGTATTCCCCTTCCCAGACGCGCTCTTACGAACTCGGGATTTTCAAGTTCAGCCGACTTCGTTTATCATCTTCAATTACCTTTCAAGGAAGTCGCCGTAATGAGTTCCGGTTTACGGTGTACGATTTTCCTGTCGTCGGAAAAGTTTTTCACGTCCTTTTAGTACTCTAGCAATATTGGTGAGTGGGATCCATGTCTAGGTTGTGGTGGGATCTAATCAGCACCCACATTATGGAGCCCACGCTTGATCACAATTGACTTGAGTGAAATATAATGGAATTGGTGTCATCGTTGTAACGGGATTTCTGTCATAGAAAAGTCTTCTATATGAACCTGATCGACTAGGGATGCTTTCTAGTAGTAAAGGTCAGAGTTTTCATGATAGCTTTATTTGAGAAGATATGAACTTGAATAATTGACTCAGCGTTTGGCTTATTCAGTAAAAAATTCTCATATTCAATATGAAGGTTTAAAATATTTGTAAAGAAACAGACTGGATGACTATTGAACTAGGTAACGGGATCCCATCGAACAGCGTTAACTGAATAATTATCATAATAATATCGTAATTGAGGACTCACATCCCTATAGAACAAACATATTAATCGGTCAATGATTGATTGGTACTAATGAATCTTAAACACTATCATATCAACAAAAGAGGTCACACATATCTCAATATCACTGGCAGGTCCAATAATAATACAAATCCATCCTATAATATTTATCATTATCGATCATATTATGAGAAGTAATTTCCAAAATAAATATTATCGCTATTCTACCGGGCTGGTTATCAACAATATCTCGTCATACTATCAAGTATCAAGCATTCCGAATATTATGTTCATTATTTTCTGAAAAACGGTGAATAATTTCCATCTTTGTTTCGAATTATAAAGGCCTTCATCAATGTTTTATCCTCACTTGTATTGTTTTATTCTCTGTTTACATCAGGTTTCGGCTTTCCAGTTTCGTAGTTAACTTTCTTTAAAAAAAATCAGATACTTATTAATGATTTGACATCATCAACAGCAACAACAAAATATAACAATTTTCTACAGCAATGAATGGCCTTCAGACCGTCTGCCAGGAGTTGACCACTATTACAAATAATTAATTAATAAATAATTCAAGAGTAAGATTACATATTTGAACCAGTTTATAGAAAAACCCAAAGATTTACTTTAATAATAATATATATCATGGCTACTTCTGCTTTATTTAGGTTGGCATCAATGTGATTCTCAACTCCTAAATCGTGCTCTAATTAAATGTATATTATATCATGGATTGTAGCCATTCTTGCTCTTTCCCAGCACTTATCTGGAATTTCTTGAATCATACATTCCCGGAGCCTGTCCGATTCGGCTGCCCGATCGAAACTAATAGGACTTACTCCCACTTCACATTGGTATCTGTTGTTAAGAATCCTCCATTCCTTGAACCAACCCATGTTTCTTTCAATCATTATTTCCGCCAGAAAACGAGTCAGTCGAAATGTTAGCACACTGATACTTTTATAATATATTTATGGTGCAGCCTGAATGTGTAGAAGAATGAAAGATTCTTTCCTGTAATGATTATTGATGATTTTATGTAAATAGTGTACAAATAATGTATATTCTTGATAATCTTCATCGTAGCTTCTAATTCCATCATTATCACTTCCTCTCATTAGAAAGATGGAAATAACCCTTTGGGATAAATTCCGCTTTCATGTTACTAGAACTATCAGGACATTGACCTCTGTGTCAGAGCATTTCAAAGGTAGCTTGCATGTTGCAATGTGTATTGATGCTGTAGGGATACGAAACCCATTGTTTTTCGTTAAGTGCTGTTATGCCATTTGGATGCAGGCTGCCGGTGAGTGCTGAGCCAACAGCGGTAATACGGCTGTTGTCGATGGAAGAAGGGAATTGATCGCATATAGCTCAAATCAAAAGGAACGAGCGCACGTTGCGTGACAAATTTCAAGTAGACAATATAATGAAGAAGCGGCAAATGATAGCGGTATCCGCGCGCGCTTTATCCGGCTTGAATCGGCTGCAAAAATGACAAGAAGACACGAAAGCCGATATCTTATTCGCTTGCTACGACTCCACTTTACATAAATACATAAATTCGGCTTCCTCGAATACCGGCTGAGTGGTTTTACACACAGCTACGGCTTACCTGTGTATAAAAATCCACTTTCCGGATATTGTCAGCCACTAACCACGCCACGCCCTTCCTGTCTGCTGGTTGGATATCGCTAGCGCCACAGTGCCAGTATACCACACAATTCCGCATCCAGTGAATCTGTTCGCTAGAAAAATTCCAAACGCTGACATGGTAATAACTTTGATTCGACTATGTTCCCTTTTTCACACAATCTTTTGCGCCAGCCTACCACTCTCTACTAAGGCCCGATTTCTATCTCATTTTTCAGCCATCACTTTTTATAGTACTCTACTGTAATAGGCAGGCAAGGATGGAAAAGAGCGTTTCGCAAAGGAGTTGATAATAAAAAAATATTCATTTAAAATTGAGTGGAAGGATATTGTTCACTTCCTCAACTTTCAAATAACAACCTAGTATCATAATACCTCGAATCCCTTGAAAAATTCAAATTCATTAATAATCAAAAGAATATTTCTCAATTGTAGTTTTATCCTTTGCTCACCTTTCAAAGTTTGAATTGGAATAAAATTATGGTGTGAACGCTGGAACAGCTTTTTCACGGTCTCAGTATAGAACAAATGCACTTTCAAAATTTTTTCATCAAATTTTTGAATATAAATAGTCAAATAGGAAAAGACCAGTTCGAGGACTTCAACTTTCTGAATTATTCCTTTTTGTCTCCAGTAAGCAATACCTTGAACAATTTCTCAAATTTGTTTTCTATTTATCTATTTTTCAACAAGAAGTATATTATATTTTCCGTATTCCTCTTCTATTTGAAGGTTTCTGACACTCAATGCGTCACTGCAGTAATCCACCAACATTAAGTTAGCTCTCCACAAAAATATTTTTGAAATCTCTCAACGCCATCGTTTTGAGCTCGTTTTGAGCTGATTTGAGCAACTTTTATTCGTTTTGAGCACCACCGTTTTTGAGATATGACGTCTCAAAAATTGGAGAGCCAACTTAATGCAGCTCTCCACTTTTCGAAATCTAAAACTAAACACGCCATCGTTTTGAGCTCATTTTGAGCTGATTTGAGCAACTTTTATTTCGTTTTGAGCACCAACCGTTTTCGAGATATGACGTTTCAAAAATTGGAGAGCAGCTCTCCACTTTTCGAAATCGAAAAAACAAACATGCCATCGTTTTGAGCTCGTTTTGAGCTGATTTGAGCAACTTTTATTTCGTTTTGAGCACCCACCGTTTTTGAGATATGACGTCTCAAAAAGTGGAGAGCCAACTTAATGCCAGCTCTCCACTTTTCGGAATCAAAAAAGTGAACACGCCATCGTTTTGAGCTCGTTTTGAGCTGATTCGAGCAACTTTTATTTCGTTTTGAGCACCCACCGTTTTCGAGATATGACATCTCAAAAATTGGAGAGCCAACTTAATGCCAGCTCTCCACTTTTTAAAATCGAGAAAGTAAACACGCCATCGTTTTGAGCTGATTTGAGCAACTTTTATTTCGTTTTGAGCACCCACAGTTTTTGAGATATGACGTCTCGAAAATTGGAGAGCTAACTTAATGCTAACTATATAGTAAATCAAATAATCAATTATAACTCCTGAACTAGAGTTGCTCGAAACGTGAAAACCTGCACAAGTGTAAAGGTCTATGAGAAGCTACTCTCAGCAGAAATTGACATTTTGAGCCGTCACAGTTCTCAAGTAATTCCATTCATAGTATGTTTCATGTACTATACAGTAAATCAAAAAATCAATTATAACTTCTAAACCAGAGGTGCTCAAAACGTGTAAACCTGCACAAGAGTAGAGGACTATGAGTAGCTACTCTTAGCAGGCATTGACGTTTTGAGCCATCACAGTTCTCAAGTAATTCCCACTCATAGTATGTACCATGTACTATATGGTAAATCAAAAAACCAATTATAACTCCTGAACTAGAGGTGCTCAAAACGTGGAAACCTGCACAAGAGTAGAGGTCCATGAGAAGCTACTCTCAGCAGAAATTGACTTTCTGAGCCATCACAGTTCTCAAGTAATTCCCACTCATAGTATGTACCATGTACTATATGGTAAATCAAAAAATCAATTATGACTCCTAAACCAGAGGTGCTCAAAACATGGAAACCTGCACAAGAGTAGAGGTCTATGAGAAGTAACATTCAGCAGAAATTGACGTTTTGAGCCATCACAGTTCTCAAGTAATTCCCACTCATAATATGTACCATGTACTATATGGTAAATCAAAAAATCGATTAAAACTCCTGAACCAGAGGTGCTCAAAACGTGGAAACCTGCACAAAAGTAGAGGTCTATGAGAAGCTACTCTCAGCAGAAATTGACGTTTTGAGCCATCACAGTTCTCAAGTAATTCCCATCCATAGTATGTTTCATGTACTATACAGTGAATCAAAAAATCAATTATAACACCAGAACCGGAGGTGCTCAAAACGTGGAAACCTGCACAAGAGTAGAGGTCACTGATGTTTATTTATTTTGAATTTCCACCAGGAGATAGGAGTAAGTCCTTGAATTTATATTTCTTTCAATTTATTGATTGGTTTCATAATATTAGAGGTTTATTGTATTTAAAAAAGAAGTAGAAGGTATTTTTGAAAAAGTTGTATTATTTTCTTTTAATTTTGTATGAACAAAAAATAGTTATCAGTTATCAACCGATAAAATTTAAGTAATAAATGCCGATGAATAATAATTGATTCCTTCAATAAATGTAATTCTCATAAAAAATTGCTGATGTGCGGTATTACAAAAAAACATTGAGAATTCGAAATCAGAACTCTCCCATCAATGGCCAAGTTCTACAAGCCGCGAAAATTGCTGAGTACACTTACTTTACTTTACTTTTTCGTGTCCGAGCATTGAGGCATTAAAGTTGTCGTGTCCAGTATTGTGCCACCGAAATGCCAGAGGCATTTCCCTGCCACAGGTCGTTGATGGTGCATTTTGTTGGGCAGAGGGGGCACTCCAAAAGGTGTCCAGTGTCCTGAAGCTCTCCACACTCGCAGTTTAGGTCTCCGGGCTCTATTTGATGCCATCTAGCCCTATTTACTTTTGTCGGTGCAACCCCAGTTCTAAGTTGGTTCAACACCGCCCATGTTCGCCAGTCCAGGTCAAGTCCTGTAGGTGTTGGTGTTTGTTTTGGGAACCATGGAGGTGGATCGGCAGATGTAGATCCCAGGAAACTCTTCCTTGATTTTAGTCGTGAAGGCGGTGGTTCGTCCATTTGGTACATTACATGTCGTGAGTCAAAAGTTTGTTTGAACCGCTCAATGTACTCAGTTTCAGCTCTGCGTACTCCCGGGTTTTCAATGCCTGCTGCTTGGTGCAACTTTTCAATGGGAGTGGGTTTCATACACCCTGTTATAAGGCGACAGGTTTCATTGAGTGCTGTGTCAACCTTCCTGGTATGTGCTGACCTATTCCAGACAGGACATGCATATTCCCCTGTTGAGTAGCATAGTGCTTTGGCTGTTGTCATTAGTACAGTTGGCTTTGCACCCCATTTACTACTTCGAAGTTTCCTCAGAAGATTGTTTCTTGTGCTTACTTTCAACATTGTACTTTGACAATGAGCTTTATATGTGAGCGATCTGTCCAATATAACTCCTAGGTACTTTGGTGTCTCTGAGTGTTCCAGCAGCTGATTGTTCCATGTTACTTCCAGACGTCTCTTTGCTTCCCTAGATTTCAGATGGTAGGCACATACTATTGTTTTAGCTGGATTTGGTTTTAGGGAGTTTGCTTTGTAGTACTCTGACAGACCTTGTAGGGCATTGGTGAGTTTTTTCTCAACTCCAGGGAAAGTACGATCCCTAACAGCTAATGCAAGATCATCTGCATACAAGAAATGTTCTGCATCTGTAAAGATGGGTTGATCATTAGTATACATGTTGAAGAGTAAGGGTGACAGCACTCCACCCTGGGGAAGCCCATTTCTTTGATTTCTCCACCGGCTCTTCTTCCCTTCAAAGCTAACATAGAAGCGTCTGTTCTGCAGCAGTGATTCTACTATTTTTGCTAATTGGTGATCTCCTGTTAATGTGACTATTTTTTGTAGAAGCAGCCTGTGGTTTACTGTATCATATGCAGCCGAAAGATCCACATATGCAACGCCTGTTATGAGCTTTTCCTGGAATCCCTCTTCAATATGCTCTGTAAGCTTCAAAACTTGACTTGTACAGTTCTTTCCTGGTCTGAATCCGGCTTGTTGGGGAATGAGTCTTTGTTCAATGACTGGTTGAATGCGTTCCAGAATCATCCTCTCATAGAGTTTGTACAGGTGACTGAGGAGTGATATGGGTCGGTAGCTACTGGCTTTGTCAGGGGTCTTGCCAGGTTTAAGGAGTGCAACTACTTTAGATTTCCTCCACAGTTTTGGGATACTGTATTTAGTAACACAGTTGTTGAAGAGTTCAAGAACCCAGCACCTTGTCACACTTCCGAAATGTTTTATTTGCTCTGTACAAATATCATCCTCACCTGCTGCCTTCCCAACTCTCATCACACTTATACATTTTTCAAGTTCTTTCATGCTGAAAGGAGTGCTGAAAATTTGGCCAGCTACTGGAATTTGAGTGCTTTTCTGTCGCTTATGTTTTGTATTTTGGGTTTTCCCATTGAGGAGAAGTTGGTGAGCTATTTGGTTGGAAGTCACTTGGCAGCTCTGACTCAGAGATTTCCTATCACCATTAAGCTTCTTCATCAAATTCCAAGCTATTTTACTGCTGTGTGTCATATCCATCCTCTCTAGTGTTTCCACCCACTTTTTCTGTCTCTCTTCAGCCATGTTCTGGATAAGGGCTTCTCCACATGCAATTGTTTCTTCCCTAAAAGGGTCCTGGTCGAATAGCTGCTTGTATGTTGCCAGCACATGCTGGTTATCTTTTGACAAACCAGGTATGTAGTTCTTTCTGCATCCCCTTGGTATGTGTTTACAGGAGATTTTTCTTAGCATATCCACAAAAATCTCATAGTTCTTGGGTATTGCTTCTAGTTGAGCAACAGCATCATCTAGATCAGAAGAGTATTGATTCCAGTCAGCCTTTTTAAATTAAATCTTCTTCTAAAAGGAATTTCAGCAGTTTTAATGGCTGAGTGGATGCTTATACCAATAGGCCTATGTTGTGATCTTGGAATATGATGATACACCTCTTTAGTGCAATACCCCTCAATACATGCACTAGCAAAACACTGTCACGATGTATATCGTAACTAGAGAAAGGCATTGAATTTAGGGCTCATTTATTCGACGCTCGGCTATCTATCATAGAATCTGAGGGGTCAACGTTCAAGCCAGCCACTGGCCTACCGCTCAGCGTTGCTGCGCATCCTTTCTCCCCTCCCTCTCGGTCACTGAGGGAGGCTCGAGAAAGGCCAGCAAGAGGGAGTCGAGTTCGGAGAGCCAAGTCGAGCGGTCGAGAGAGGTGAGAAGGAAGCAGCGAGCAGCTAGCAACGTCACAGTACACCAGTACTAAGTGAACTCCGATTTCTTCAGCGACCGGGAGTTGTGTCGAGGCTAAAGTCGATTAGCCTCTCACACAGTGAACTCCACTGCTCTACACTCGTTTGGGCGAGTGTTGAACGACATTTAACCTGTTTGGACGACGGGTTGCCAGTTTCGACCAACGACAACACGTCAGGTTTGGTCGAAACCTGACTCCCCATTGGTAGGCCACCAGTGGGGCATCGAGGCGAGAAAGGACATCTGGGAAGGTGTGGAAAAGCCTTTCCCGCAACTCCGCGGACGATCCGGACCCCAGGAGGACAGCTAGTGCCCGGCCAGTAGGACTTAGGAAAGTCCAGAGTGCTGGCCGCCGCAGCGCAGTAGTCCAGTGCGGGATCGCAAGAGGACGTCTAGGAAGGCCAGGAAAAGCCTTTCCCGCAACTCCGCGGACGATCCGGACCCCAGGAGGACAGCTAGTGCCCGGCCAGTAGGACTTAAGAAAGTCCAGAGTGCTGGCCGCCGCAGCGCACTGGTCCAGTGCGGGATCGCAAGAGGACGTCCAGGAAGGCCAGGAAAAACCTTTCCCGCAACTCCGCAGACGATCCGGACCCCAGGAGGACAGCTAGTGCCCGGCCAGTAGGACTTAGGAAAGTCCAGAGTGCTGGCCGCCGCAGCGCACTGGTCCAGTGCGGGATCGCAAAAGGACGTCTAGGAAGGCCAGGAAAAGCCTTCCCGCAACTCCGCGGCCGATCCGGACCCCAGGAGGACAGCTGGTGCCCGGCCAGTAGGACTTAGGAAAGTCCAGAGTGCTGGCCGCCGCAGCGCACTAGTCCAGTGCGGGATCGCAAGAGGACGTCTGGGAAGGCCAGGAAAAGCCTTTCCCGCAACTCCGCGGCCGATCCGGACCCCAGGAGGACAGCTGGTGCCCGGCCAGTAGGACTTAGGAAAGTCCAGAGTGCTGGCCGCCGCAGCGCACTAGTCCAGTGCGGGATCGCAAGAGGACGTCCGGGAAGGCCAGGAAAAGCCTTTCCCGCAACTCCGCGGCCGATCCGGACCCCAGGAGGACAGCTGGTGCCCGGCCAGTAGGACTTAGGAAAGTCCAGAGTGCTGGCCGCCGCAGCGCACTAGTCCAGTGCGGGATCGCAAGAGGACGTCCGGGAAGGCCAGGAAAAGCCTTTCCCGCAACTCCGCGGCCGATCCGGACCCCAGGAGGACAGCTGGTGCCCGGCCAGTAGGACTTAGGAAAGTCCAGAGCGCGGGCCGCCGCAGCGCACTAAACCAGTGCGGAACCGGAAGAGGACCTCTGGGAAGGCCAGGGAAAGCCTTTACCAGAGCTCCGCAACCAACCCGGACCCCGGGAAGACACCCGGTGCCCGAGGACTAAGACTTAGTCCCGACACGAAGCCCTTTCTCACGACTAACACTGCAAGGTTCCTGTTCCCTTCTTTCCGCGACCAACCCTGTTTGGCAGTGCGAAAGCACGGCCCCTCTTCCCTAAAAGAGGGAAACATTTCTCTAAAACACTCAAAACCCTGTTTCAACCCCCAAATCGAACGAGGGTGGTTGACGGACGCCCCACCAAGACTCCCGTCCCCTGCCGCGGCCCACCCCAGTCGCCGACTGAGTTTAGCCGGCCCAGAGCGACACTGGGAACTCTGATAGAGAAAGGTGTGGGCAATAATCTACTCAGAAGATTGGCACACGAACGTGGGGCCCAAGGCAGGAGGAGTAAAACAGCAATGAGTGCAGAAGAGAAATGTAATCGCGCCGGAGAAGACCAGGAGGCGCGAGAGCATAACAGCGATCCAGGAGTGTCCTGGATTTACAAACTCCACCGGAATGAAGCAGTGGATCTAGCAGCATCAGCAGGGCTACCTACAACAGGTACAATGGCAGAGCTCAGGAGAGCTCTTGTCGAAAACCACCGGAGGACAATGGTGGAGGCCGCCGGTCTAAACAGGATCGGTGGCGGAGCTGGCACAGGTCAGGAAGAGGAAGGAGCTGCAGCTTTGTGGCCACCAGTCGCGGAGGCCACTGCATGTTCCAGACTGGAAGAAATACCCAAGGAGACGTCTCCAGAGTTTGATGGAGACTCCAGCAACTCCTGGTGTACAGAGTGCACGATCAAGGCTTGATTGATCTACTACTCGACTCAGTGCTGACAGATAGCACAAGTACGAGCCTGAGGAGGGCTCTACTGGAGCAACGACAGCGGATTGTTGCGATGCTCCCCGTTCTGGATAATGGGGAGGAGGCGCTTCGTCGAAGAGCGCGAAGGCCAGCACCAGTTAGCGAGGAGGCAGAGCCTGCGCTAGCGAGGCTGGAGATGCCGGAGAGGCATAATAACATGCCTAGGCATGTGCTGAGGTCACCTACCAGGTCAGCGGTGCCTGCTACATCCTGTATGGACCCGGGTGCCGTGTGTGACAAGGTTCGAGGGTGGCGGCTCTCATATGATGGGAGTGGAGATGCTCCAAGTTTTATGGAGCGGCTCGAGGAGCTGCAACAAGCATATGGCTTGTCTGACAGTCAGTTATTTCCAGCGCTACCTGAAATGTTAGCGGGGAAATGTTCCTTATGGATGAGGAATAGGAGAGAACAGTGGAGACACTGGGACGATTTCCTGAGAGACTTTCGGTCTCGTTACTATCCACCTACTTATGTGGAGGATCTTGAGAATGAAATTCTCGACAGGCGGCAGAAAGAAGGCGAGCTCATAGACGACTATGTTGAGGAGCTGCTAACGCTGATGAGGAGAAGAGGTGGTTTTTCAGAGAGTAGCCAGGTACAGAGATTGTACAAAAATCTTTTACCACGCTACAAGCTCTACATCAGGGAGGCTGAAGTGTACAACACCGACGACTTGCTACACTTAGCGAGACAATATGAACGAATTAAATTCGAGGAGAAGAGTGCTCAACAGAGACAACGAGCTGTGAAGCAGGAGGAGGTGAGGAAGCAGACCAAGCCTCGACAGGAGACTACTACTACACGGCGTCGGAGTGAACAACCTCCAGAAGGCCCCGTGTGTTGGCAGTGCAAGAAGGTGGGACACTGGAGATCAGAGTGTCCGGAGGCTTCACTCTGCTCAAAGTGCGGGAAGCCTCGACCCAATTGTTCCTGTGAGAGAGAGCAGAAGAAGACTTCTGATAAAACAGCAGTGGTTAAAACGAGGCTTCAAATCCAGCTAGAGCCAGAGCTCCAGGATGACAACCGTCTTTTCACTATAGTGAAAATAGGAAGCAGACAGTATAGTGCTCTTCTCGACACAGGAGCAGAATCCAACTATATTAGCTCTAAAGCTTTTAATAGTTTGGAAGCAGTGGAACGAGAGCCTGTGCAGCGCGGCGCTGTTATGGCTAACGGAGCGGCTGCACGACTGCGAGGTGGTGTTATAACCAACCTGAAAATTGGCAGAATATCCCTATCAACAACACTCACAATAATGGATGGGCTTTCTCCAAATATTCTACTTGGTATGGAGTTTCTTCGAGAGCACCGGGTGAGAATAGACCCCTATTCCCGGTCAGTGGAATGGGATCCTCATCTCGTCAAAGAGCACATTAGAGACGATATTTCCCTTCCAAAAGTGGGAAAAGGAGCTGTCAACTCGAGGCTGGCTACTGTTAAAACCCAGCCTGACATATGGAGGTCGAGGAAGCCACCTGTAATTATTCCTGTGAAGAAGCAGGAGAAGGAGAAATTTCCTCAAGTCCAGAAACACGTAGGAGCCGTGTGGAAGACTAGAAAAGAGGAATTTCTTTCTCAGAAAATTTCTCCAGCCCGTGGAAAGTTCATTTGCTGGCACTGTAAACGAGCTGGGCACTGGAGGTACAACTGTCCGGAAAAGCGGTACCGGAGGCGGAAGAAGGAGGATAATTTTCAGCAAGAAGCTGGAGATAATCGTCAAGCAGTGCAGTCTAGAAGACTGCCGGTGCTGGAAACTACACTCAAAGTAGTTTCAGATCTTGGAGACCAGAATTATAATGCCAACCGGTATTATAATTGGAAAAAGAGGACAAGGAAGGTGAACCCTGGACAGCTAGTCTACAGGAAGGAGTGTCACCTGTCCTCGGGTGCTAACCAGCTTGTCGCGAAGTTAGCACCGGAATTTTCTGGCCCATATGAGGTCGAGGAAATGTTGGGTGACGGTAAGAGGGTTACTGTGCACGAGAAGGGCACCAAGCTCCAGCCACACCTGCCCGAGGATGAGGAAGAGGATGGTGATGGAGCAGTTGCGGAAAAGGTGGACGGAATTCGAGCGGATGGACAGCAGGAGGCCGAGCGAGGCTATAGAGGGTCGCTGCCTATCCGGAGGATGGGATACCAGAGAGGTGTCACGCGCCGCCAATAAGGAGGTAAGAGGCGAGAAGGGGTGAATATCATAGAAGTTCAATCATATCACAGCTTTAGAGCTATTTTTGATTCATAAATTATCCCATTTAAAATGAGGAAATTAAATTTTGTTGTCAAAGACAAAATTGCATAGAAATTGAAGAAAATTAATTCAGAATTATTAGCACGAATTTATTAGCCGAATTTTGAAAATTAATAGCATTAGCACGATTCCGAAAATAATGAAAATATTAAAAGACTGACATATTATTGTTATTGAAAGAAATTGGTCAATAGTTTATTAAAAGGAAACAGCATATTCCGTTTAATTTTTCTCATGAAATGGAGTTCTACTTAAACTAAATGGCAACTCAACCATTACAGTTTAATTATTATAATCAGTCATAAGCACTGGCTGAATTAGATGAAAAAAAATTATTATTGTCAAATTAATGCGTTTCTTTTGATCTGATGGCAATCTCAATAATTTCAGTTTGAAATATATTATGATGTGACCAAGCAAGGGGTAATCAGGAAAGTTTTCTACAGTCTATGACTAGTTAATAACAGCCAAAGTCGATTCCAACTAGGCTAAATTTTCTTGATCGGTATATTACCGATATTGTTGTAACCAAGTACAGGTTAACAAATAAAACTTGCAGTAGCTTGTTTTCTACTTGCCATAAATAGTTGATGGCGAAATGAGTGGATAGAGAATATTAGAAAATATTATAGATCAGTATGATCTGACTAATATTTTAACCATGAGGTAATGGTTATAATAATTGAAATCATTTAATGAAGCTGGTGGTAATTGCTTTAATCCGTGTAAAGTGTTACGATGCAGTTAATTAACAGACGTTATTATACTGTGGGATAAAAGTGAATTACGTTGCAATTAATTATTCATGTGGAATGAATAAATTGCGTTTGATTGTGAGTCGAGATGTACTACAATCGGGGGTTATTAGCTTCAAATTATGATTTAAATTTTCTAATATTTAACTTGAAAATAAAGTCGGAGGACTTACTATAAATTGGAATAAAATAATTATTATTTCAATTGGAATTAATTCTATGTTGGATCGAAAAGTTGTTTGTGCTGTGATGTGAAGATAAGATAAACGTTATCTCAACTGGCTAACTGCTATCGCCAAGCTTCTAGTCTGTAGAAGAGAATTACTTCTCCTTTTCAATAACAATTTATAAAATAGAATTCGTGTGAATTCTAGTTTTTCCAGATATTCTACTGTTATTGAGTCAGTCTGTGTTAGATCGTGCTATTGTTAGTTTGGAATTAGATCACGTCTCGAGAGTGAATCTAATTTTTACTCAGCCTACCATCATGAGTTATTATTGACGGTGCATTAAAGCATTCAATTATTACTATTTGTGCTGATTGTTGTGATTATTTTTCGGAAAATCAATACTTCCAGAGTATGAATTAATTAACAGCTGTTGTGTCATTATACACGCCTTGTGTGAATAATTAATTTGAAAAAGTAAATTAAGATTTATTTTGGGGTAAATAAATCTTGAAGTGAGAAAGAGAGATTGAGAATAAATGTTCACTGATTGTGAATTAATTAGCAGATGTTATCTGTTATAATAAACCCACTGTCATTTATATCCAATGGAAGGTTGCTTTGCATAAGTAAATCATGTGATTGATTTCATTATAGAAATGAACAGTGAGAAGTGGAATATTGAGTTGAAATTTATAGTTCCGATTCTATTATGGTGATATAGTGAGAAGGCTGTAATCCTCATTCCAGATCGAAGATGAATTATTATTTCGGCCACATTTAATTGTGATATAAAATCGAAATATGTGGTGTAACATCACAACTAGTGGCTTCATGTCAACCATATAATTCAGTATTCTACCTCATATTATCATCTCTCATATTTTATTGTGAACAATAAGTTGCTGATACACTGAACTAACTGAGGGTATCCATCACTCTGACACTTGGCAATTTTCCTGGACTCCAATTCACCTCTATCGACTTCTGCCTTCTGTGAAGTGATACATTGTTGTGTATCACGTTTCTTCTTGAGGATGGGGACTGCAACTTGAGTCTACTTCCTCGAAGAGCTCCTGGTATTATTGGAGCTGTATCTCAGCTGACTATTGCTGAGACCTCGACGAGTTCCTGGTCGTGTTAGAGATTCATCCCAGCTGTCTGATGCTGGAAGTGAGGCAGTGTGAGAACACGGCCATGCAGGGTGAAAGCCCGGCACATGCAGGGCGAAAGCCCGGCACATGCAGTGCGCAAGCACGGCGAAGCAAGGCAGTGTGGAAACACGGCCATGCAGGGCGAAAGCCCGGCACATGCAGTGCGCAAGCACGGCGAAGCAAGGCAGTGTGAAAACACGGCCATGCAGGGCGAAAGCCCGGCACATGCAGTGCGCAAGCACGGCGAAGCAAGGCAGTGTGAAAACACGGCCATGCAGGGAGAAAGCCCGGCACATGCAGTGCGCAAGCACGGCGAAGCAAGGCAGTGTGAAAACACGGCCATGCAGGGCGAAAGCCCGGCACATGCAGTGCGGAAGCACGGCGTCCTGGGCAGTGCGGAAGCACGGCGACTCGGCAGTGCGAAAGCACCGCGTCCTTATTTTTGCAGTGCGAGAGCACGGCGACTCTTTGCAGTGCGGAAGCACGGCGTTTCCCTTGCAATGCTACTTAGGTTCTCAGAACCTGTCTGAGGTGTGTTCACCTCGTTTTTTTTTCGTGTTACCCGCCCTTCCTGGCAGTGCGAGAGCACGGCGCTCTCATCTGCAGTGCGGAAGCACGGCGTCCTCGGCAGTGTGGAAACACGGCAACTCTGCAGTGCGGGAGCACGGCGTCCTTTTTCGCGATGCGAAAGCATAGCGTTCCTGGCAGTGTGGAAACACGGCGCCCCGGGCAGTGCGAAAGCACGGCGTTCCTTTTGAAGTGCGCAAGCACCGCGTCCTTATTTTTGCAGTGCGAGAGCACGGCGACTCATTGCAGTGCGGAAGCACGGCGTTTCCCTTGCAATGTTATTTAGGTTCTCAGAACCTGTCTGAGGTGTTGTTCATCTCGTTTTTTTTTTGTGTTACCCACCCCTCCTGGCAGTGCGAGAGCACCGCGACTCTCATCTGCAGTGCGGTAGCACGGCGTCCTCGGCAGTGTGGAAACACGGCAACTCTGCAGTGCGGGAGCACGGCGTCCTTTTTCGCGATGCGAAAGCATAGCGTTCCTGGCAGTGTGGAAACACGGCGCCCCGGGCAGTGCGAAAGCACGGCGTTCCTTTTGCAGTGCGCAAGCACCGCGTCCTTATTTTTGCAGTGCGAGAGCACGGCGACTCATTGCAGTGCGGAAGCACGGCGTTTCCCTTGCAATGCTATTTAGGTTCTCAGAACCTGTCTGAGGTGTTGTTCATCTCGTTTTTTTTTTGTGTTACCCACCCCTCCTGGCAGTGCGAGAGCACCGCGACTCTCATCTGCAGTGCGGAAGCACGGCGTCCTTGGCAGTGTGGAAACACGGCAACTCTGCAGTGCGGGAGCACGGCGTCCTTTTTCGCGATGCGAAAGCATAGCGTTCCTGGCAGTGTGGAAACACGGCGCCCCGGGCAGTGCGAAAGCACGGCGTTCCTTTTGCAGTGCGCAAGCACCGCGTCCTTATTTTTGCAGTGCGAGAGCACGGCGACTCATTGCAGTGCGGAAGCACGGCGTTTCCCTTGCAATGTTATTTAGGTTCTCAGAACCTGTCTGAGGTGTTGTTCACCTCGTTTTTTGTGTTACCCGCCCCTCCTGGCAGTGCGAGAGCACCGCGATTCTCATCTGCAGTGCGGAAGCACGGCGTCCCCGGCAGTGTGGAAACACGGCAACTCTGCAGTGCGGGAGCACGGCGTCCTTTTCGCGATGCGGAAGCATAGCGTTCCTGGCAGTGCGGAAGCACGGCGCTCCGGGCAGTGCGAAAGCACGGCATTCCTTTGGCAGTGCGAAAGCACCGCATCCTTATTTTTGCAGTGCGAAAGCACGGCGCTTCTTGCAGTGCGAAAGCACAGCGTCCCCCATCGCAGTGCGCAAGCACGGCATGCAGGGCGAAAGCCCGGCCCGCAGGGCGAAAGCCCGGCAAAGGTAGTGCGCGAGCTTGACCAAGGCAGTGTGGGAACACGGCAGCCAGATTGCGAGCTCGTCCGAACGTCGTGCGCAAGCATGACACATCAGTCAGTGAGTGTCTGGATTGTCATTACGCGGACGCACACCTTCGCGGTGTGGGAACACCGCGGCAGTGTGAAAACACGGCACGCAGTGCGCAAGCACGGCCCGCAGGGCGAAAGCCCGGCGATTTGTTTCTGTGTTTGTGTGTTTCTGTGTTTTTGTGTTTCTGTGTTTTTGTGTTTCTGTGTTTTTTTGTGTGTTTTGTGTACCCTGTGTTGTCCCTCCTGGCAGTGCGAGAGCACGGCGCTCTTACCTGCAGTGCGACAGCACGGCGTCCTTCTGCAGTGTGAAAACACGGCGACTCGGCAGTGCGAAAGCACGGCGTCCATTTATGTACAGTGCGAAGCACGACACTTCCCGGCAGTGTCCTGCAAGTGTGACACGGCGCTCCCCGGCAGTGCGAAAGCACGGCGCTCTCACCTGCAGTGCGGAAGCACGGCGTCCTGGGCAGTGCGGAAGCACGGCGACTCGGCAGTGCGAAAGCACCGCGTCCTTATTTTTGCAGTGCGAGAGCACGGCGACTCTTTGCAGTGCGGAAGCACGGCGTTTCCCTTGCAATGCTACTTAGGTTCTCAGAACCTGTCTGAGGTGTTGTTCACCTCGTTTTTTTTGTGTTACCCGCCCTTCCTGGCAGTGCGAGAGCACGGCGCTCTCATCTGCAGTGCGGAAGCACGGCGTCCTCGGCAGTGTGGAAACACGGCAACTCTGCAGTGCGGGAGCACGGCGTCCTTTTCGCGATGCGAAAGCATGGCGTTCCTGGCAGTGCGGAAGCACGGCGCCCCGGGCAGTGCGAAAGCACGGCATTCCTTTTGCAGTGCGAAAGCACCGCGTCCTTATTTTTGCAGTGCGAAAGCACGGCGTTTCTTGCAGTGCGAAAGCACAGCGTCCCCCATCGCAGTGCGGAAGCACGGCGGCCTCTTGCAGTGTGCAAACACGGCGTCCACAATTGCAGTGCGGAAGCACGGCGGTCCTTTGCAGTGCGAAAGCACAGCGTTTCTTGCAGTGCGAAAGCACGGCGTCCCCCATCGCAGTGCGGAAGCACGGCGGCCTCTTGCAGTGTGCAAACACGGCGTCCCCCATTGCAGTGCGGAAGCACGGCGGTCCTTTGCAGTGCGAAAGCACGGCGTTTCTTGCAGTGCGAAAGCACGGCGTCCCCCATCGCAGTGCGGAAGCACGGCGGCCTCTTGCAGTGTGCAAACACGGCGTCCCCCATTGCAGTGCGGAAGCACGGCGGTCCTTTGCAGTGCGAAAGCACGGCGTTCCTTGCAGTGCGAAAGCACGGCATCCCCCATCGCAGTGCGGAAGCACGGCGGCCTCTTGCAGTGTGCAAACACGGCGTCCCCCATTGCAGTGCGGAAGCACGGCGGTCCTTTGCAGTGCGAAAGCACGGCGTTTCTTGCAGTGCGAAAGCACGGCGTCCCCCATCGCAGTGCGGAAGCACGGCGGTCTCTTGCAGTGTGCAAACACGGCATCTCAACGCAGTGCGAAAGCACGGCGCAGATCTTCAAGATCTTCTCTGAAGCTAGGCCTAGGATCTGGCCGGGTAGCTTACTCATTTCTTCGGATGGTGCCGACGCATCACCACCGGTTGGCGAGGAACCAACCTGGCGCCCAGTTTATGTTCGGTCTATGTTGACCGGCGGAGAGGCGGCAGAATGTACTCAGGCATTTGGGACCTTCTGTCTGCCGTTTACCCTTCCATCCTCACCCCCCCCCTCTCCTCCCCCTCTCTTTTCCCCCCCTTCCCTTAGTAGGAACAGTGTGTCACGATGTATATCGTAACTAGAGAAAGGCATTGAATTTAGGGCTCATTTATTCGACGCTCGGCTATCTATCATAGAATCTGAGGGGTCAACGTTCAAGCCAGCCACTGGCCTACCGCTCAGCGTTGCTGCGCATCCTTTCTCCCCTCCCTCTCGGTCACTGAGGGAGGCTCGAGAAAGGCCAGCAAGAGGGAGTCGAGTTCGGAGAGCCAAGTCGAGCGGTCGAGAGAGGTGAGAAGGAAGCAGCGAGCAGCTAGCAACGTCACAGTACACCAGTACTAAGTGAACTCCGATTTCTTCAGCGACCGGGAGTTGTGTCGAGGCTAAGTCGATTAGCCTCTCACACAGTGAACTCCACTGCTCTACACTCGTTTGGGCGAGTGTTGAACGACATTTAACCTGTTTGGACGACGGGTTGCCAGTTTCGACCAACGACAACACGTCAGGTTTGGTCGAAACCTGACTCCCCATTGGTAGGCCACCAGTGGGGCATCGAGGCGAGAAAGGACATCTGGGAAGGTGTGGAAAAGCCTTTCCCGCAACTCCGCGGACGATCCGGACCCCAGGAGGACAGCTAGTGCCCGGCCAGTAGGACTTAGGAAAGTCCAGAGTGCTGGCCGCCGCAGCGCAGTAGTCCAGTGCGGGATCGCAAGAGGACGTCTAGGAAGGCCAGGAAAAGCCTTTCCCGCAACTCCGCGGACGATCCGGACCCCAGGAGGACAGCTAGTGCCCGGCCAGTAGGACTTAGGAAAGTCCAGAGTGCTGGCCGCCGCAGCGCACTGGTCCAGTGCGGGATCGCAAGAGGACGTCCAGGAAGGCCAGGAAAAACCTTTCCCGCAACTCCGCAGACGATCCGGACCCCAGGAGGACAGCTAGTGCCCGGCCAGTAGGACTTAGGAAAGTCCAGAGTGCTGGCCGCCGCAGCGCACTGGTCCAGTGCGGGATCGCAAAAGGACGTCTAGGAAGGCCAGGAAAAGCCTTTCCCGCAACTCCGCGGCCGATCCGGACCCCAGGAGGACAGCTGGTGCCCGGCCAGTAGGACTTAGGAAAGTCCAGAGTGCTGGCCGCCGCAGCGCACTAGTCCAGTGCGGGATCGCAAGAGGACGTCTGGGAAGGCCAGGAAAAGCCTTTCCCGCAACTCCGCGGCCGATCCGGACCCCAGGAGGACAGCTGGTGCCCGGCCAGTAGGACTTAGGAAAGTCCAGAGTGCTGGCCGCCGCAGCGCACTAGTCCAGTGCGGGATCGCAAGAGGACGTCCGGGAAGGCCAGGAAAAGCCTTTCCCGCAACTCCGCGGCCGATCCGGACCCCAGGAGGACAGCTGGTGCCCGGCCAGTAGGACTTAGGAAAGTCCAGAGTGCTGGCCGCCGCAGCGCACTAGTCCAGTGCGGGATCGCAAGAGGACGTCCGGGAAGGCCAGGAAAAGCCTTTCCCGCAACTCCGCGGCCGATCCGGACCCCAGGAGGACAGCTGGTGCCCGGCCAGTAGGACTTAGGAAAGTCCAGAGTGCTGGCCGCCGCAGCGCACTAGTCCAGTGCGGGATCGCAAGAGGACGTCCGGGAAGGCCAGGAAAAGCCTTTCCCGCAACTCCGCGGCCGATCCGGACCCCAGGAGGACAGCTGGTGCCCGGCCAGTAGGACTTAGGAAAGTCCAGAGCGCGGGCCGCCGCAGCGCACTAAACCAGTGCGGAACCGGAAGAGGACCTCTGGGAAGGCTAGGGAAAGCCTTTACCAGAGCTCCGCAACCAACCCGGACCCCGGGAAGACACCCGGTGCCCGAGGACTAAGACTTAGTCCCGACACGAAGCCCTTTCTCACGACTAACACTGCAAGGTTCCTGTTCCCTTCTTTCCGCGACCAACCCTGTTTGGCAGTGCGAAAGCACGGCCCCTCTTCCCTAAAAGAGGGAAACATTTCTCTAAAACACTCAAAACCCTGTTTCAACCCCCAAATCGAACGAGGGTGGTTGACGGACGCCCCACCAAGACTCCCGTCCCCTGCCGCGGCCCACCCCAGTCGCCGACTGAGTTTAGCCGGCCCAGAGCGACACTGGGAACTCTGATAGAGAAAGGTGTGGGCAATAATCTACTCAGAACACAGATCAGGATTATAGCCCTTTTGCCATATTTTACTGTAGAAAGAATTTGGAAGTTTTGGATCATGGACAAGGCTTAGTTGGTTTTCTTCTGCCCATGCTTCGACTGATTGCCCATTCAGGTCTGTCTCCTTGTATCCCCATGTCAGGCTGTGGCTATTGAAATCACCCATTATCAGTCTAATTCTTTGTGAGGAAAAGTTCTTCGTTGGAGTAAATCTGAATGGTTTTCCAGGTGGCTTGTAAACAGATGTTACAGTGCAGTTTTGAAGTTCTACCGTGAGTATTTCAATATCGTCAGCATTAGTAAAAGAGGTTGACTTTAAAGCCAAGTCTTCTCTGATAAAAATAGCACTGCCATACTTTGAATGTGGCACTTCAACTGCCCGTGTCATTCCATAAATTTGTGGTCTATTTCTTGTAAGATCCCTGTGTGTTTCTTGAACGCACAATATGTCACAATTAGTATTTTTACATAGCTGAGAAAGTAGTTCCTCTTTGTCTTTTGTAATTCCTTCAATATTAATTGAAATGGTCGTCAGAGATGGCTCTGAAAAGTGCCTTTTTTCATGGGCTGAGTACAAATTGACTGAACTGAAATTGGCTAACCAGCAGAGAGTCGCTCCACTCGTTCAAAACGCGACTGTGCATAGAGCCTTACATGGTAAATTTTTTTTCATCCAGTTTTACTGTTGGTAGCACTGCTGTAGAAGCAGATAGTCATTGCTCCCCTCCCACTCCCTTCTGTGATGATTGCAGCAACTATGCCACTATTACACGCTGAACGACATTAAAAGGATGATTCATCCTTGGAAGAACGAATGTTGTGCAGGTTTCCACGTTTTGAGCACCTCTAGTTCAGGAGTTATAATTGATTTTTTGATTTACTATATAGTTAGCGTTAAGTTAGCTCTCCAATTTTCGAGACGTCATATCTCAAAAACTGTGGGTGCTCAAAACGTCAATTTCTGCTGAGAGTAGCTTCTCATAGACCTCTACTTTTGTGCAGGTTTCCACGTTTTGAGCACCTCTGGTTTAGGAGTTATAATTGATTTTTTGATTAACCATATAGTACATGGTACATACTATGAGTGGGAATTACTTGAGAACTGTGATGGCTCAAAACGTCAATTTCTGCTGAGAGTAGCTTCTCATAGACCTCTACTCTTGTGCAGGTTTCCACGTTTTGAGCACCTCTGGTTTAGGAGTTTTAATTGATTTTTTGATTTACCATATAGTACATGGTACATACTATGAGTAGGAATTACTTGAGAACTGTGATGGCTCAAAACGTCAATTTCTGCTGAATGTTACTTCTCATAGACCTCTACTCTTGTGCAGGTTTCCACGTTTTGAGCACCTCTGGTTTAGGAGTTATGATTGATTTTTTGATTCACCATATAGTACATGGTACATACTATGAGTGGGAATTACTTGAGAACTGTGATGGCTCAAAACGTCAATTTCTGCTGAGAGTATCTACTCATAGACCTTCACACTTGTGCCGGTTTCCACATTTTGAGCACCTCTAGTTTAGGAGTTATAATTGATTTTTTGATTTACCATATAGTACATGGTACATACTATGAGTGGGAATTACTTGAGAACTGTGATGGCTCAAAACGTCAATTTCTGCTGAGAGTAGCTTCTCATGGACCTCTACTCTTGTGCAGGTTTCCACGTTTTGAGCACCTCTGGTTTAGGAGTTTTGATTGATTTTTTGATTTTCCATATAGTACATGGTACATACTATGAGTAGGAATTACTTGAGAACTGTGATGGCTCAAAACGTCAATTTCTGCTGAATGTTACTTCTCATAGACCTCTACTCTTGTGCAGGTTTCCACGTTTTGAGCACCTCTGGTTTAGGAGTTATGATTGATTTTTTGATTCACCATATAGTACATGGTACATACTATGAGTGGGAATTACTTGAGAACTGTGATGGCTCAAAACGTCAATTTCTGCTGAGAGTATCTACTCATAGACCTTCACACTTGTGCCGGTTTCCACATTTTGAGCACCTCTAGTTTAGGAGTTATAATTGATTTTTTGATTTACCATATAGTACATGGTACATACTATGAGTGGGAATTACTTGAGAACTGTGATGGCTCAAAACGTCAATTTCTGCTGAGAGTAGCTTCTCATGGACCTCTACTCTTGTGCAGGTTTCCACGTTTTGAGCACCTCTGGTTTAGGAGTTTTGATTGATTTTTTGATTTTCCATATAGTACAGGAGACATACTATGAGTGGGAATTACTTGAGAACTGTGATGGCTCGAAACGTCAATCTATGCTGAGAGTAGCTTCTCATAGACCTCTACTTTTGTGCAGGTTTACACATTCTGAGCACCTCTGGTTTAGGAGTTATGATTGATTTTTTGATTTACCATATAGTACATGAAACATACTATGAATGGGAATTACTTGAGAACTGTGATGGCTCAAAACGTCAATTTCTGCTGAGAGTAGCTTCTCATGGACCTTTACACTTGTGCAGGTTTCCAAGTTTCGAGCAACTCTAGTTCAGGAGTTATAGTTGATTTTTTGATTTACTATATAGTACATGGTACATACTATGAGTGGAATTACTTGAGAACTGTGATGGCTCAAAACGTCAATTCTGCTGAGAGTAGCTTCTCATAGACCTCCACTCTTGTGCAGGTTTCCACGTTTTGAGCACCTCTGGTTTTTGAGTTTAATTGATTTTTTGATTTACCATATAGTACATGGTACATACTATGAGTAGGAATTACTTGAGAACTGTGATGGCTCAAAACGTCAATTTCTGCTGAATGTTACTTCTCATAGACCTCTACTCTTGTGCAGGTTTCCACGTTTTGAGCACCTCTGGTTTAGGAGTTATGATTGATTTTTTGATTCACCATATTGTACATGGTACATACTATGAGTGGGAATTACTTGAGAACTGTGATGGCTCAAAACGTCAATTTCTGCTGAGAGTATCTACTCATAGACCTTCACACTTGTGCCGGTTTCCACGTTTTGAGCACCTCTAGTTTAGGAGTTATAATTGATTTTTTGATTTACCATATAGTACATGGTACATACTATGAGTGGGAATTACTTGAGAACTGTGATGGCTCAGAACGTCAATTTCTGCTGGGAGTAGCTTCTCATAGACCTCTACTCTTGTGCAGGTTTCCACGTTTCGAGCACCTCTAGTTCAGGAGTTATAATTGGTTTTTTGATTTACCATATAGTACATGGTACATACTATGAGTGGAATTACTTGAGAACTGTGATGGCTCAAAACGTCAATTTCTGCTGGATGTTACTTCTCATAGACCTCTACTCTTGTGCAGGTTTCCACGTTTTGAGCACCTCTGGTTAGGAGTTATATTGATTTTTTGATTCACCATATTGTACATGGTACATACTATGAGTGGGAATTACTTGAGAACTGTGATGGCTCAAAACGTCAATTTCTGCTGAGAGTATCTACTCATAGACCTTCACACTTGTGCCGGTTTCCACGTTTTGAGCACCTCTGGTTCTGGTGTTTAATTGATTTTTTGATTTACCATATAGTACATGGTACATACTATGAGTAGGAATTACTTGAGAACTGTGATGGCTCAAAACGTCAATTTCTGCTGAATGTTACTTCTCATAGACCTCTACTCTTGTGCAGGTTTCCACGTTTTGAGCACCTCTGGTTTAGGAGTTATGATTGATTTTTTGATTCACCATATTGTACATGGTACATACTATGAGTGGGAATTACTTGAGAACTGTGATGGCTCAAAACGTCAATTTCTGCTGAGAGTATCTACTCATAGACCTTCACACTTGTGCCGGTTTCCACGTTTTGAGCACCTCTAGTTTAGGAGTTATAATTGATTTTTTGATTTACCATATAGTACATGGTACATACTATGAGTGGGAATTACTTGAGAACTGTGATGGCTCAGAACGTCAATTTCTGCTGAGAGTAGCTTCTCATGGACCTCTACTCTTGTGCAGGTTTCCACGTTTCGAGCACCTCTAGTTCAGGAGTTATAATTGGTTTTTTGATTTACCATATAGTACATGGTACATACTATGAGTGGGAATTACTTGAGAACTGTGATGGCTCAAAACGTCAATTTCTGCTGGATGTTACTTCTCATAGACCTCTACTCTTGTGCAGGTTTCCACGTTTTGAGCACCTCTGGTTTAGGAGTTATGATTGATTTTTTGATTCACCATATTGTACATGGTACATACTATGAGTGGGAATTACTTGAGAACTGTGATGGCTCAAAACGTCAATTTCTGCTGAGAGTAGCTTCTCATAGACCTCTACTCTTGTGCAGGTTTTCACGTTTTGAGCACCTCTGGTTCTGGTGTTATAATTGATTTTTTGATTCACTGTATAGTACATGAAACATACTATGGATGGGAATTACTTGAGAACTGTGATGGCTCAAAACGTCAATTTCTGCTGAGAGTAGCTTTTCATAGACCTCTACTTTTGTGCAGGTTTCCACGTTTTGAGCACCTCTGGTTCAGGAGTTTTAATCGACTTTTTGATTTACCATATAGTACATGGTACATATTATGAGTGGGAATTACTTGAGAACTGTGATGGCTCAAAACGTCAATTTCTGCTGAATGTTACTTCTCATAGACCTCTACTCTTATGCAGGTTTCCACGTTTTGAGCACCTCTGGTTTAGGAGTTATAATTGATTTTTTGATTCACCATATAGTACATGGTACATACTATGAGTGGGAATTACTTGAGAACTGTGATGGCTCAAAACGTCCATTTCTGCTGAGAGTAGCTTCTCATGGACCTCTACTCTTGTGCAGGTTTCCACGTTTCGAGCACCTCTAGTTCAGGAGTTATAATTGGTTTTTTGATTTACCATATAGTACATGGTACATACTATGAGTGGGAATTACTTGAGAACTGTGATGGCTCAAAACGTCAATGCCTGCTGAGAGTAGCTACTCATAGTCCTCTACTCTTGTGCAGGTTTACACGTTTTGAGCACCTCTTGGTTTAGGAGGAATAATTGATTTTTTGATTTACCATATAGTACATGGTACATACTATGAGTGGGAATTACTTGAGAACTGTGATGGCTCAAAACGTCAATTTCTGCTGAGAGTAGCTTCTCATGGACCTCTACTCTTGTGCAGGTTTCCACGTTTTGAGCACCTCTGGTTTATGAGTTTTAATTGATTTTTTGATTTACCATGTACATGGTACATACTATGAGTGGGAAATACTTGAGAACTGTGATGGCTCAAAACGTCAATTTCTGCTAAGAGTAGCTCCTCATAGACCTCCACTCTTGTGCAGGTTTCCACGTTTTGAGCACCTCTAGTTCAGGAGTTATAATTGATTTTTTGATTTACTGTATAGTACATGAAACATACTATGGATGGGAATTACTTGAGAACTGTGATTGCTCAAAACGTCAATTTCTGCTGAGAGTAGCTTTCCATAGACCTCTACTTTTGTGCAGGTTTCCACGTTTTGAGCACCTCTGGTTCAGGAGTTTTAATCGACTTTTTGATTTACCATATAGTACATGGTACATATTATGAGTGGGAATTACTTGAGAACTGTGATGGCTCAAAACGTCAATTTCTGCTGAATGTTACTTCTCATAGACCTCTACTCTTATGCAGGTTTCCACGTTTTGAGCACCTCTGGTTTAGGAGTTATAATTGATTTTTTGATTCACCATATAGTACATGGTACATACTATGAGTGGGAATTACTTGAGAACTGTGATGGCTCAAAACGTCCATTTCTGCTGAGAGTAGCTTCTCATGGACCTCTACTCTTGTGCAGGTTTCCACGTTTCGAGCACCTCTAGTTCAGGAGTTATAATTGGTTTTTTGATTTACCATATAGTACATGGTACATACTATGAGTGGGAATTACTTGAGAACTGTGATGGCTCAAAACGTCAATGCCTGCTGAGAGTAGCTACTCATAGTCCTCTACTCTTGTGCAGGTTTACACGTTTTGAGCACCTCTGGTTTAGGAGGAATAATTGATTTTTTGATTTACCATATAGTACATGGTACATACTATGAGTGGGAATTACTTGAGAACTGTGATGGCTCAAAACGTCAATTTCTGCTGAGAGTAGCTTCTCATGGACCTCTACTCTTGTGCAGGTTTCCACGTTTTGAGCACCTCTGGTTTATGAGTTTTAATTGATTTTTTGATTTACCATGTACATGGTACATACTATGAGTGGGAAATACTTGAGAACTGTGATGGCTCAAAACGTCAATTTCTGCTAAGAGTAGCTCCTCATAGACCTCCACTCTTGTGCAGGTTTCCACGTTTTGAGCACCTCTAGTTCAGGAGTTATAATTGATTTTTTGATTTACTGTATAGTACATGAAACATACTATGAATGGGAATTACTTGAGAACTGTGATGGCTCAAAACGTCAATTTCTGCTGAGAGTAGCTTCTCATAGACTTTTACACTTGTGCAGGTTTCCACGTTTTGAGCAACTCTAGTTCAGGAGTTATATTTGATTTACTATATAGTTAGCATTAAGTTAGCTCTCAAATTTTCGAGACGTCATATCTCAAAAACTGTGGGTGCTCAAAACAAAATAAAAGTTGCTCAAATCAGCTCAAAACGAGCTCAAAACGATGGCATGTTTACTTTTTCGATTCTAAAAAGTGGAGAGCTGGCATTAAGTTGGCTCTCCAATTTTTGAGATGTCATATCTCGAAAACGGTGGGTGCTCAAAACGAAATAAAAGTTGCTCAAATCAGCTCAAAACGAGCTCAAAACGATGGCGTGTTCACTTTTTTGATTCCGAAAAGTGGAGAGCTGGCATTAAGTTGGCTCTCCACTTTTTGAGACGTCATATCTCAAAAACGGTGGGTGCTCAAAACGAAATAAAAGTTGCTCAAATCAGCTCAAAACGAGCTCAAAACGATGGCATGTTTGTTTTTTCGATTTCGAAAAGTGGAGAGCTGCTCTCCAATTTTTGAAACGTCATATCTCGAAAACGGTGGGTGCTCAAAACGAAATAAAAGTTGCTCAAATCAGCTCAAAACGAGCTCAAAACGATGGCGTTGAGAGATTTCAAAAATATTTTTGTGGAGAGCCAACTTAATGTTGGTCATAAACCCTCTAAATGTTTTGGTGTCAGTCCAAGAAGTATGCAATGAAGTGATTCATTCCTTGTTCTCCTGATTGATTTTAATGCTGAGCGCGTGAGTGTGATACAGCAACGGACTTCATCTCACATCTCTATCTGTTTCATTCTCGGATGCGTAGAATTATTGAATTTTCAAACAAGTTTCAAGTTTCAAGTTTATTCATTCATCTCTTGTAAAACATAGAAAATCAAATTGACAATGTACATACAAAAATTATTACAAGAAATAGAATGTGGAGCTCACAAGACTTACGTCCGTTCGTGAGCTTCAAAAAGAAATAGATTACAAAAAATTTATAAACAAAGTGGCATAAAATAATATGAAATAAAGTAGGATTAAAAAGTAGGAGATAAAAAATACATACAAAAAAAGTAGTAAATAATGGAATTGAAAAGCAGGTAGAAGAATCTACATAGTGGAGTTATACATTTTAAACATCGCTAGGCTAGACAGCACAACAGGAACGCAAATGAGAAAAGCATAAAGCTGTTTTAGAGTACGGTAAGCTCGAATGATAATATTGGGCTAGAAAAACTTAGGGCTCTGATATAGTGGAGAAAGCAGTGAGAAACGATCCAAATCACAAAAATACTATCTTATGTTACCAGAGAAGTCAGTGGATGCTTTGATCCAATTTATGGTTTCAATCTTTAGTTTATTTGGTGGAGAATTTGCAAACAAGGTTTGGGGAATTATATTCACAAGCTTATCACACCTATGAGGAAATTGCATCCTACAAACACTAAGATTTGTTTCAGTCATGTCAGAAGATCTAAAAACTCGACGTGTATGGAATGGAGTATACCGGATATTAAATAAATTTTCATTTTTTACCACTAATGCTAGGTTTTTTAAATAGAGCTGTTTGATTGATAGTATTTTGCTTTCCTCGAAAAGTGTTCTGGTCGGGTAGAGCCGCGGCTTGTTAAGTGCAATTTTTATTATATGTTTTTGTATGTTGAAAACCTTACCAATGTGTCGTTCAGCTGCGCCTCCCCAGACTCTTATCCCATATTGCAGAACAGATTGAGCGTAAGAGAAGTTTCAAGAGGCTAATTCTATAAAATTTTTGTATTAGATATTTGGCTTTATGACATAATGACTGAATATGAGTATCCCATCTTAGATGTTGGTCAATCATTACTCCCAGGTATTTAACAGACTTCGAGTTCTCCAGTGAAGGGCAGTCACAGCCTGAACCTAGTCCGTTACAGCTATTCTTGTGACTTTTCAAAATTATTTGATTCAATGGTTGAGTTGCAGTATTTGGTGTAGAAGTAATAAAGGAAGACTTTTTATAATTTAAGGTTAGAGTATGATTGTCAAGCCAAGCTTTGACCTCCGAAAAACCCTTCTCAGCTGAAGTTCTAGCTGCCTCCCAAGTTTGACCAGAAAAAATTAAAGTAGTGTCATCGGCAAAAGAAATTGCTTGACCATTTTTCAAGTGCAGGTTCAAGAGGTCATTTATGTATATTATGAATAAGATTGGAGAAAGAACAGTTCCTACAAGAACACTATGGCATGTTCAATCAGTTAAGGATCTCCAGAGCTATACTACACTTTTTTAACGGTTATTTTTTCCAACCTGATGTATGGCAAAGACTGAAGGAGCGTTGAGTGACAGTCAACAAGACCACTGAGTGCATTCTGTGGATTATTGACATAATTTCTAAAGGTGTACATCCTCAAGACATTTGGGAAGCCAGATAAATTTGACTTAAAATACCAACGATCAAAAATAGACAATCGATCGATGCAGCATATTATATTCGAGTATCTACAAATAATTCTCTATTTCCATCATCACTCCACTTCTCAGTTCCCACATCAGGAACTTCACCAATAGTAACGGGTGTTTTTTAGTCCTGTTACCCAACATTCAATGCTTTGATTAGTCATTCCTTAGTATGTCTAAGTTACTAAATATTATTCAAGAATTTGCTCAAAATGTCTATCCTTCTGAGGTCAAGAACACTTTAACTTTTCCCTTAATTATGTTCTATGATGAAACCACAAAAGTATAGACCATAGAGTGTGGTATATTATTTATTCTCTTGGTGAGATACATTCTGTTCATAGCACGAATGGAATTCACACAGAATGTTCCACAGTTCAAAGATAATCGACTCGCACTGTTGTGTGTATTGAGTAGGCTTACCAACTTTATACGACAAAAGAATTTCCTTCAATAGAAATGAATTACCACTCACTCACAATTACAATACTGGAATCCTTTTGTAGTAAGATTCATTTTAATGTCGGGAGAACAAATTTGCCCAACGACCAATGGATGCTCATGCAACGTATATAGATTCAAACCAAATGTCAGTGGAATGAATGCCACTAAATTTCATGTACCAAGTTTTGGGATTAGTTCTCTTCTTGAATGAATTCTCATCAAATGAGTTGTACTTTTTGTTAACAATAGACAATTACTCAAGTCCCCATGCATTGAATAGTATTATTGCTTCAACAGAATCATAACAACTCACCCTTAGAAGATTGGCGGACCGCGGACCAGTCATCTAATGGTGCTCAGTCTTTGAGTGTAGGTGAGGTCTTTACCTTTTTACGTCACTTCCACCAACGATTGTTCATTATTGTAGTGAAAAATAAAAACAAATATTGTGAATTTGGCGAGGATGATCTAGCTCTATGTATTTGTACTTATAAGCAATAATTCACAATCAAAGTATAAATCTTAACATGAGACAAACTGAATCTTATGGATGTGTGGAAATGTAGTGTTTCATTATATAATTATATCTCATTCAATGAAATACATCCAGAAACGGGTAGGATAATCCAATAATCATCTATATTTTTACTTTCCTTGCCCTATTACCATAGGTAAGGAAAGCATTGCTTTCCGAAAAAAATTAAGGTACCCCAATTTGTAAATTCCTATACGTTTCGGCACAGAATTACAATAGGAGTTTTCTCTGGTTTCGGGGTCTCCTGAGCCCAAAAAAGTGGTTTCTGGGTATTGGTCTGTATGTGTGTGTGTCTGTGTGTGTGTGTGTGTGTGTGTGTGTGTGTGTGTGTGTGTGTGTGTGTGTGTGTGTGTGTGTGTGTGTGTGTGTGTGTATGAGTGTATGTGCGTCTGTGTACACGATATCTCATCTCCCAATTAACGGAATAACTTGAAATCTGGAACTTAAGGTCCTTTCCCTATAAGGATCCGACACGGACAATTTCGATCAAATGCAATTCAAGATGGCGGCTAAAATTGCGAAAATGTTGTCAAAAACAGGATTTTTGGCGATTTTCTCGAAAATGGCTCCAACGATTTTGATCAAATTCATACCTAAAATAGTCATCTTTATGCTCTATCAACTGCCACAAAGTCCCATATCTGTAAAAATTTCAGGAGCTCCGCCCCATTTAGGTAAAGTTTGATTTTAGATTCTCAATTATCAGGCTTCAGATACAATTTAAACAAAAAATTCCAAATGGAAAAGATTGAGCATGAAAATCTCTACATATTATGTTCTTTAACATTTTCACCCGAAATTTTAAATTATCTCGAAATTCGAGAAAATGTTATTATTCCAATAATTGCAAACTGTTGGCAACTGTTGATTCTATTAAATCATTCACTATGAAGAGATAGCAGACCTCATGTGTCTCCAGCGTTATAGTCCTGTCACCAGCTGGCTTAGATCGTTGAATAGTAGACTTGAGATGCGCGGGAACACTAGCGTCAGGTGATCAATTTTCATAACGGCAAGGAAAGTTGTGTGAGTGCACCACACCAGATTTTTTGGTGTTTTAGATGAAGTTTGATGATCAATTATTACTTCCTAACTTCCTAAATGAACAGCTGGACTTCATCTGAAATTTAATTTATCAGAGTTCTCATCAGAACAGCGTTACAGTGAGTCAAAAATGATCTTGCATGCTCTCTCTTCGATGAAGAGAAAGAACAGGCATTCCCCAAATCTTCCGTACCTTGAAACCCTCACTTCATCTTTCTCCAACCATTAACGGTCTTGTAGGCACATCACTGTGACTGTTTTCCCTGTGGAGGAAAAAAGAGATAATTACAAGGTGGAAAATAATGAATGGTATTAAGCGGGCTGAATATTCTCATTCCACACATCGAATCAGTGGTAATGTTCAGTGGAGTGAGAAAATTATCTGGGTTTTCGCTTTTTTCCACCAGACATTAGAGCCATTTATTGGCCAAATGAAATGGTATATTATCTGTTCTTTCGAGAAGTTAAGCCGGAAACCGCTGAGTGAACAGGTAAAACGTCAATTTGAAAAATCCTCATAAACACAGGGCTCTATATGAGTCATATTCTTTCCAATTACAAGTGTAACCGCTGGTCATTAACATTCATTTCTTTATACTATAATTTGATTCACGGAATGAACCTGAAGAATTGAAATTGCTAATACTCATTGTGTCATTCTGAATTTGTTGAAACCATGAAATGGAATAAATTGAAGTAATTTAAGATATCATTATTGTCAAAGGCTAGAAAGAATATCAAATGTACTGTTACCTGATAAGCGATAAAGCTTACTTATCAACAGCTGAGACTGGGATAAGAGCACCGTTCTATACGGCATATTTTGAAAGAATTATTTATTGGAGAATTGTAATTTATTGCGAATAATTTGTAAATTGTTAGGAGTCATTCATCAGATTTAGAGGTTACACCTTTGTTTACATTATTGAACAGCTGTTTGAATGCATTCTTTAAAACTAGTTGAAATGATTCTTTGTACTACTGACTTTAAGTTTGAGACAAAACAAAGATATAATTAGTTCTAAATCTAATAATTATTGTAAAAAGGGTAAGAGTTTCAAATAAAAAATATTTATTTTTGTTAAAATTATTCATTAATGGGAATGTACAACTTGTTAAATATTATAAAAGTGAGCAAGATCAAGATAACCATGATACAAGCATTATCATTGATAGGAGCAGTAATATTAATTTTTTTGTTATTTATGATTATAATGAGAATCTTTTGTGTGAAATGTTAATATTATATGATTATTATGAAATCAACCAGACGGATTGATGTAAGAATCTCTGTGATCAGTTCAAGCCAGTCATAGGTCAGAAAAATGACACCAAAAAGGGATGACATTCAAACATGGTATTCTAATTTTTTATCAGCGACTAAACTGGTCTTATCATATTTGGTAACACATTGTACGTTGTATGAGGGGAAATATGAAGAAAATTCATTTATTCATAGAGGTAGATAATTTAAGTTTTTTCATTGTAAAACAAGAACTATTTTCTTACTCATATCTGACGTAATGCATACGTCATACTAATTCTACCAATAGCAGAATTCCTATACAATTGAGTAAGTCGGAACTGTTCAGCCAAAAGCTTAGAGAAGCAAGACTTCAATAATTCCTTTTGAAGGCTTCACCGTAAAGACCCTCATTTTAAAAGTTACCACTTTCTAGTGAAATTCTTGTTCATTCAATTTTATCTATTCTAATTGTAAGCCAATACTCAAGGCGATATTATTTGTTACATTTTAAATCATTTAGTCAATTGATAAATCTTCTTTTAAGTAATGATCAATTATTGGAAGAGTAAAAAGTTAAGCTGTAAAGTGGTTCTTGTGTCACACATTCATGTGCCACCGCTTTATGTATCCCGCTTCGAGACCAAAACTCCATGTGTGTGACAACCCCATGTACCACCGTTCATGACCATCACTTCGTGTTCAACCTCTTCAAAAATCACCCTCTTCAGGTCACAGGTCCAGGGATGTAAGAAGACGTCGCCCTCAAGCCAAATTCAACCAAGAGAATTCCACCGCGGAAAGCAAGGTACCGTACCGTAGCCTCGACGATGATAAAACGACAAGAAGATCAACATGTTGTGCAGTGAAAAAGGTTTTATACAGAAGTTCAAATTTGATAAAAGAATGGGCTTTGGAAATACAGTGATTTTATCGACGAAAGTTTGGATCACCGGGGTCTTTGATAATTTTGAGTTTACTGGGGTGTTGAATGATATAAATGTAGATTTTTCTACTAAGGACTGATATTGTTCGGTTTTGTAACGCATGATTATTAGATTCTAGATGAAAGATAGTAATGCGCTCCCGAATCAGATAGAGAATGTCAGTAAAGTAACTTGAAAGTGTTGTTTCCTTTGTCTGATTTTATTTACCAATTTTTTATCGGAGTTGTTTGTATTTTCTTTGATTATTTAAAAGTGTAGTGTGAGCTACACTTAGAAAACCCATTAAAACAGGCATGGCAGAATGAATTGAAGTATTTTCGACTCCATCCTGTTCACCTTTAAGAATTATTGAGTATAGACTCGGGTACCTATTGTTGTTTTATTTCAAAATTCTAAATTATCTTCTTGTTCTCTTTAAAAAGACCAGGCACAAGTGATTTGTAATCAGGAATTTAAGTTCAAACTCATTTGAACTACCTGCACGATAAGAAAAATATTACCTGATAATTTGGTGACTTCTATTAATATGATTCAAGCTCTTATTACTTTGTTCTGATAAGGAGACTACGTTTTATGATCATATTATTTGGACTGTAGCATCCACATACCTCTGACAGTGTTCAATGCTGTGAATCCATTACCGAATAGAAAAAAATATATCCTGTTTTCATTTTCCACCAAACCTCAGCTTGCTTTGGAATATATACGTATTGGAGAATCATGTCCAATTGATGACAGAATAAGCTCAAATTTATTACAAATCAATGAATCACGTTGAAAATGTTGTTCCTTTCATCTACTATTATAGTCTGATTCTCAGTAAATAAATATAGCCTGTGATAGCATTTGATGATTTTTGGAGAAAACTGAATACTCCATTAAAAATCATCAAATGCTATCACAGGCTATATTTATTTACTGAGGAATCAGACTATAATAGTAGATGAAAGGAACAACATTTTCAACGTGATTCATTGATTTGTAATAAATTTGAGCTTATTCTGTCATCAATTGGACATGATTCTCCAATACGTAATATATTCTAAAGCAAGCTGAGGTTTGGTGGAAAATGAAAACAGGATATATTTTTTTCTATTCGGTAATGGATTCACAGCATTGAACACTGTCAGAGGTATGTGGATGCTACAGTCCAAATAATATGATCATAAAAACGTAGTCTCCTTATCAGAACAAAGTAATAAGAGCTTGAATCATATTAATAGAAGTCACCAAATTATCAGGTAATATTTTTCTTATCGTGCAGGTAGTTCAAATGAGTTTGAACTTAAATTCCTGATTACAAATCACTTGTGCCTGGTCTTTTAAAGAGAACAAGAAGATAATTTAGAATTTTGAAATAAAACAACAATAGGTACCCGAGTCTATACTCAATAATTCTTAAAGGTGAACAGGATGGAGTCGAAAATACTTCAATTCATTCTGCCATGCCTGTTTTAATGGGTTTTCTAAGTGTAGCTCACACTACACTTTTAAATAATCAAAGAAAATACAAACAACTCCGATAAAAAAATTGGTAAATAAAATCAGACAAAGGAAACAACACTTTCAACGTGATTCATTGATTTGTAATAAATTTGAGCTTATTCTGTCATCAATTGGACATGATTCTCCAATACGTAATATATTCCAAAGCAAGCTGAGGTTTGGTGGAAAATGAAAACAGGATATATTTTTTTCTATTCGGTAATGGATTCACAGCATTGAACACTGTCAGAGGTATGTGGATGCTACAGTCCAAATAATATGATCATAAAAACGTAGTCTCCTTATCAGAACAAAGTAATAAGAGCTTGAATCATATTAATAGAAGTCACCAAATTATCAGGTAATACTTTTCTTATCGTGCAGGTAGTTCAAATGAGTTTGAACTTAAATTCCTGATTACAAATCACTTGTGCCTGGTCTTTTTAGAGAGAACAAGAAGATAATTTAGAATTTTGAAATAAAACGACAATAGGTACCCGAGTCTATACTCAATAATTCTTACAGGTGAACAGGATGGAGTTGAAAATACTTCAATTCATTCTGCCATGCCTGTTTTAATGGGTTTTCCAAGTGTAGCTCACACTACACTTTTAAATAATCAAAGAAAATACAAACAACTCCGATAAAAAAATTGGTAAATAAAATCAGACAAAGGAAACAACACTTCCAAGTTACTTTACTGACATTCTCTATCTGATTCGGGGGCGCATTACTATCCTCCATCTAGAATCTAGATAATCATGCGTTACAAAACCGAACAATATCAGTCCTTAGTAGAAAAATCTACATTTATATCATTCAACACCCCAGTAAACTCAAAATTATCAAAGACCCCGGTGATCCAAACTTTCGTCGATAAAATCACTGTATTTCCAAAGCCCATTCTTTTATCAAATTTGAACTTCTGTATAAAACTTTTTCACTGCACAACATGTTGATCTTCATGTCGTTTTATCATCGTCGAGGCTACGGTACGGTACCTTGCTTTCCGCGGTGGAATTCTCTTGGTTGAATTTGGCTTGAGGGCGACGTCTTCTTACATCACTGGACCTGTGACCTGAAGAGGGTGATTTTTGAAGAGGTTGAACACAAAGTGATGGTCATGAAACGGTGGTACATGGGGGTTGTCACACACATGGAGTTTTGGTCTCGAAGCGGTGATACATAAAGCGGTGGCACATGAATGTGTGACACAAGAACAACTTTACAGCTTAACTTTTTACTCTTCCAATAATTGATCATTACTTAAAAGAAGATTCATCTATTGATTCAAGATTATTCAAATTATCTCATTAAATTTTCTATTTAGATTCTCTCGTTCGAATTACTCATTCATTGTATCAGAATTAATTTCAGGAATCGTCTATTGTATTATAACATTCATGAATTGATTTAACATAATAGAAAACTTTCTTCTTCTTCCTCTCCTCCTATTTGGATTTCCATGCTCAAATTACTTAACTCATTCATTGGAAGGCCTTAATGCCATTAGAAATCACTTTCCGAAAAAAAAACAAACTATGCCAATAAGCCAACTTGCATACACATTAAAATAACTTATCCTCAGAAACAATCATAGAAAAATGATCTTTATTCCGTTTAGGACTTATTCATTACAAAAAATTGAAACTATCTTCTATCACGGACAAATTCAAAATAACATAATATTCTCAATTGATTATCGACTTTTAATAGAATTAATAGAAATCTCTGGATTATAACTTCAACCTTATTTTACTTAAAGTGGTTATTCAAAAATACAATATTATCCTTACATGATGAAACACAATTAAACTTTCTAGGACATGGCACTAGTCAAAAAATTTAAAACATAAATAAAAAGCAAATAAACAAAGTACAAAAACTATTAATAAATAATTGACCTGCCCAAAAAGGTGATTGGGAAATTGAAACTACATCTTTACTCTCAGACTACTCATAGCAAAGTGTGCTCCAAACGTAATCTGGTCTCTTGGATTAGAAGTCGCCCCACTGCTTACTTTAGAAACGGGTCCCCTATTGGCCGATTGAAAAGGTGAGGATCATTTATTTGGTCAATTGCTGCGTCGCTTTTAGGGCCTAAAGACATGTGTGAGTACTGTGAAATCTATAGTTTGTTATAAAGTAAAATTTTGCAATTTTTCTCCTCATCACACTCCATGTCGCGCCAGGAAGTCTACGTTGTGATAATTATATCATCTGAATTTCTCGACGACTCAGAGCCACAATTCTTAAATATATCTATCCTGGGAAACTACTTGAGTCTGGATGTCACGGTTAACTGGAAAAGGAGAGAAAAAACGATTCCGCTAAATCGCTTTTAATAGCTCCTACCTATTTCATATTCAATATGTTGTTATTTCAATCCAGATCTATTTATTGTGGACTCAAACGGAAGTCTACTATCTTCCATCCCTATTTTCAAGTATTCAAAGAGTGATAACAACTTTTCTGAAGTTTACAGAGCTCTCATAAAATTTCATCAGTAAAATGATGTAGTCTACCGTATTATAATTCAAGCCCTGATATAAGAGTATACAATGATAAATAATAATCATGATAGAATTGACGAGTTTTTAATGATTTTTACCATTCTATATCAACGTTAACCATTCGTAATAAATTGGACATTAATCTGTTTAATTGAAGAATACTGGCTTCAAATGGAATAATTAAGAGTAGGTTAGTGTAGAATCAACACTCAATATTGTTTGTTTGGAATTAATTTTGTTTTTATTTAATGTTTGTTTTAAAATAAACATTATGAATTATATGAAAACATATATAAATTTTGTTTCAATCATATGTTTGTTTGATAAAATTTTCAATCAGGATAGAGAGTAGGTGTGAGTTTCGATTGCTGTCTCACATGAAAGTTCAATCACAAATTTATACTTGTTTCAAATGTAAGCGAGAAT
>NW_024090389.1:0-37558 GCF_014356525.2 Nilaparvata lugens
GTCATTTCTTTGAATGTAACGTTCTTTCTGATGATGGTTACCGAGCTCTGTAACTGGAGCCATCATCATTCAATTTATGATGATATTATTATCCAAAGATGATTTATCATTGAATTTAACATATTAATCAATAAATTATCATTTTATTTAATAAAAGAAAGAGTACTTTTGAAGAAAATAATTAATAAAATAACGGTTGTTATTTAACTGATGTTAAAAACAGTATGACTGAGTCAGCATATTGTCATTACAAAGCAAAAACCGAACCCTCAAACCACCCCCATTTACATTTAAAACATCAATAAACATAAGTTTTTGTAAAAACATCTAATCCCTTCCACCATATTGCAATTTCAAAGCAAAATCCTAACCCCCAAACCTATCTTTCCACCTTTGAAATATCAAGAAACATAATTCTACCTGGACCCTGGCCCTTTCTAGCACATTGCCATTCTAAAGCAAAAACCTAACCTAACCTTATGGAAGAGGAACATTATTAAATATATCCAATAAAAACCTAACCCCTAACCCTTTCACATTTAATACTTTAGATTTCAAAGCAAAATCCTAACCCCCTAACCTATCCTTTGACCTTCGAAACATCAAAAAACATAACTCTACCCGCACCATAGCTTCTTCTAGCATATTGCAATTTCAAAGCAAAAACCTAACCAATCCTGATAAAACATCATTAAGTATAACCTAAAAAAGAAATAAAACCTAAACCTTTTTAGTATAACCTAAATAAAACCTAACCTAAATAGAACCCAACCTCTAACCCTTTCACATTTAATACTTTAGATTTATTCGTCATCTTTAGAACAAAACATAAACATGTGTGGTTCATTTCATGAACATGTTCACAAACATGTGGTTCAAAGCAAAATCCTAACCCCCTAACCTATCATTTTACATTTGAACATCAAAAAACATAACTCTACCTGGACCCTAGCCCCTTCTAGCATATTGCAACTTAAAAACAAAAACCTAACCTATCCTAATGAAACATAATAAATATAACCCAAATAAAACCTAACCCTCAACCCTTTCATATGAATACTTTAGATTTATTTGTCATCTTTAGAACAAAACATAAACATGTGGTTAATTTTCTAGAACTAAACATATCCATTTTATGATGCACAAGTTGAATCTTACTGACAAGCAATCAGCTGGTATAGTGCTAGTGAGGTCCACGTTGTAATGGCAGAGTAGGAAGATAGGAGAAAAGGGTTGCCAGATCTCAGCCTTGCCACCCAAACAGCTGATACTGGTATATCTGATGGATTCAAGTGTTCATTATTTTTGAAAATAGTAAACCATATTTTATTTGTCAAAAAAATATATTTCTTAAAGATATTATAATAAATTTTCATGATTGAGATAAAATATTTTGTCAATTAGTTGAATTTCTACATTGTTGATAAACGATGTGGCAACATCGCAATGCGTGAAAGAGATAGCATCTTCTGCTCTGTTGAACGATAGACAAGGATAGCAACACCATTGCAAATTATCCACTACCATTATAACGTGGACCTCACTATAGTTACTCAAAAATACTTTTGAATAACTATGTGATAACTGTGACTGTTCCTGGCCGTTACTCTGTTTCTGTGACAAAGCTGACCACCAACACAAAGAAGAAGGGATTTCAACAGTGAACTCTATACTAACTGGAACGGGCTGTCCAATGCTAAGCTACAGCTAAAAGTGTGTAAGGCGGAGTGAGTGAGACAGGCATACCGTGTGGGATTCCCTTCTCTCTCGTACTCATACATTAAAGCAGGTTGTTGCAGCTCTTGAGTATGATTTTTCATTTTTAAGTTGAAAAATGGATTTGAATGAGTATTAGGGCTATCAGTATTAGATCACAACCTTTTCTCTTAATATTGTGATGTATTTGTTGTAAAATGTGTAGAATTGAATAAAAATACGACCGAAAAATGGTGATGTATTGTGTTGCATTTGGATGCAAGAATGGGCATGTTCAAGGAAATGGAATACCATTTCACAGGTAAGTCAAACATTTTTAGTCTATTAATTAATTTGAAGAAACCTTTTTGTTTTACATGCATTTCCAATACTTTTTTCTATATTGTTCAGTTTATTTGACCAAAAATAAAACAACAAATTTGGTTTTATTCCTAGTATACTTTGATAGTTTCTATGCTAATTGAAAATTTAGGCCTACTTTATTAGCATCTAAAATAAAAGACATAGTTGAAGAAGAAATGAATCCTTATTCAAAAAAGAATAAATACAAATGATTAATAATTTCTGTGTTATCATCATGAGATGACATAATTTATTTTAGGTACCTACTTTACTTTAGTAGCCTACTTTTATTTTGGAAAATATGATATTGCTATCGGCTGAATTGTGATTAATTTTTGAAACATTCCTGTTTGAAATTGTTCATTGTATTCTGGTAATTATGTAGCATATTTTACTGTTTGCTTATCATAGTCATACAATATAATAAAATGTTTCTTCGTTATTTGCTTCATTTCTGAAACTCCCACTCTTACATGATTTGAAATTACACCAATGCACACCTACATAATTCTACATTTATAGCCTGCTGTAAGTAGGCCTATATTATTAAATTGAGATATTTCCTTAAACAATAATAAATCATAAATCTTTCCTTTAACAATAACATTAAATCATATAATCCAAAAAACAATAGTATATCCTATCAAAATAAACATAAGAGTGTGTTCAATAGTTTCAATTAAACACAGCCCTCCTTTGGACTGTGTACAAACAAAATTCGGGATTGGAATAATAAGGACTATGCGCCTGCTTTTTCATTCCCAATCATTTCATGACAGTTTATATTTGTCCTTGTTAAATGAATAAAAATGAATAGATGATACGCTTCTCTGAAATCTGGCCCAAAGTTATTCCCTTGCTTGTGAAAAGTTGACAATACTAAAACTACTGCAGTCACAAATGAAAAAATCTTTTCTTTATCCATATTCAACCTATTTCATTTTTTTGCTCTCAAAAAGTTAAAATGAACTGCTTAATAAAGGAAGAATAACGCTTCCATAGAATAAGACATACAATATAGGAATAGAAAAGAAATTGTTCTTCCTCGGCATCACCAGAGGCATCAAAAACACCAATGGAGCTGCTGGAAGACATCAGGCGACCGCCAGCGGCAGCCTTCGCTTGGCGTGGACTTTTAGTTTATGTCTAGTGGCTTCTTGAAAAGTATAATTGAGCTCATAATTGTCCCACTCACATATTGTATTAACATATGTCTGTCTCAATCTATATTTCCAGACCAGCTTAAATTGGCAAAGGTAATACCTGTGTTCAAGAAGGGTGATAGGGGTGACCCCAATAATTATAGGCCCATTTCAATTTTGCCTATTTTGTCCAAAATATTTGAAATGGTGATAGCTGAGCAACTTTATGAATTTTGTGAGTTGAATAGTCTGTTTGCAGGTACACAGTTTGGCTTCAGAGTGGGGAAGTCGACAGTGGAGGCTGTTGAACATATTGTTCTCAAGGTTCATGCAAGTTTTGAGAAGGGAGGCCTTGCTGGGCTCACACTGTGTGACCTTAGCAAGGCATTTGACACCCTGGACCATGCTACTCTTTTGGCCAAGCTCGCTTCCTATGGAATTGGTGACAGCCCTCGGATGCTTCTCTGTTCCTACCTGGAAGGACGTGAGCAAATAGTGCTGGCGAATGGTGTGAGGTCTCGAGTCAGATCAGTGAGCTGTGGGGTCCCCCAGGGCTCTGTACTGGGGCCTCTCCTGTTTCTCATCATGATTAATGATGTTGCCCTTTTCAGAGACAGGACTGTGGTGTGTTATGCTGGTGACACCTCAATGCTGGATATCAGTGGTGACATGACTGACCTGGGCAGAAAGATGTGTGCTTCTGAGAGGTCTGTTGCAGACTGGTTTCGGGCAAATCTCTTCCTCCTCAATAGTGAGAAGACCCAGAGAATTGTGTTTGGCCTCAGGAATGGAGTACATTATGATTTCCCTCCAGTGAAGCTCCTTGGCTTCACTCTGGACCGTGAGCTTTCCTGGGGCGGGCACATTCAGGTAGTCTGTGGCAGGTTGAGCAGGGTGCTGTTTTTGCTCAGGAGTCTGAGAAGATGTGTACCAGAGGCCCATCTCCGCATGTGTTACTTTGCCTTCTTTCAGAGTGTGATGGCCTATGGCATCACCTTGTGGGGTGGTGCCTCTGAGGTAAAAGATGTACTTCTGGTGCAGAAGAAGGCCATCCGGATCCTCTGTGGAGCAGAATTTTTAGCACATTGTAGGCCGCTTTTTGTGAGTGAAAAGATTCTCACTGTATTCAATTTTTACATTTACAGGTCAGCTATAAAGGCATTCCTAGTGTCCGTACTTTGCCTACCAGGGGTGATGTGCATGATCATGGCACTAGAGGCAGGCTGAGGCTGGATTTGCCATATTGTAGATTGGGGAGGACCCAGAGCAGCCTCATCTACCAGCCAGCTAAAATTTTGAACAAGCTGCCAGTTTCAGCCAGAGACAGTCTTGAAGAGGAGACTGAGGGCTTTCCTTCAGGAGAACCCCTTCTATTCTATGAGGGAGTTCTATGATTGTGATCCTCAGACTGTAAGTAGATACTTCTTGCATTAGTCTTGCTGCCTCTTCTGCTTGCTGCTTTTTGTGTTTGATGTGTATTTTTGTTCTTGACCTGTCTTATGACAGTTTTTTATGTTCTTGACTTGTTCACTTGTGGCCATACTTATGACCACGCCATGAACAGAAACTCATTATTATTATTATTATTATTATTATTATTATTATTATTATTATTATTGAAACTGTGCAATGTATTTTTCCATAAGAGCCAATGTGTTACAAAATGACGAATCCCACAGCAATGCGGGTTGCCTATCTTTACCAGCTGCCTCACTTTATTTGTGTTGCTAGTCCATTCCAGTTAGTATAGAGTTCAGTGGATTTCAAAGCAACCTCTTCTCTGTGCCGCCAATGACAGCAGCTTCTCTTTGTCACAGATAGAGTAACGGCCAGCAACGGTCACAGTTATCACATAGTTATTCAAAAGTATTCTTTGAGTATCTATAGTGAGGACAAACCACTCTTGGTCGGGTCGCCTGAATTGGGAATATCTGGAACTCAAAATATCTTGCAGCTGGCCGGAATTGGAAATATATGGAACTCCGAATATGTTGACAGGCGGAACTCCGAATATCGTGCAGGCCGGCGGAACTCAAAATATCTTGTCAGCTGGTGGAATTGAAAGTATGTGGAATTGGAAATATATCGAACTCACAGTATCGATCGTTATTAGCGAGACTGTGTAAATGTGTGATGAAACAAATTTATCGCAAAACAAATATGAAGGGTTCTATAGTGAGGTCTACGTTATAATGACTATTAGATCAACTTTGGTTTTGCTATCCTTGTCTATCATTCGACAAAGCCGGTGGTATTATCCTTTTCTAGGTCCACAACAATGCCAATTATGTTAATGACAGTGTAGAAATATAATTAATTAATGCAGAGAATCAGCATCGCTATTCTTCTATATTTATCCACTGCCATTATAACGTGGACCTCACTATATATAGTTAACCTAGAATAAATTCATCAACAGTCGTCATTCTTGTTTGAAACAGATAACAGAGTTTTGAAAACTTGCATAATAATTATGTACATGACTATTATTTTATAAACCACTATAATTTTAATTCGTGTTTTTACTGTTGGTTATGGTATTAGTTATAAAATGAAGTAGCAATAATGTAGCATACCTAAAAAAATCTTTATTATAACAAGAAAGAAACTGACTTATATGTTGGTAAGTATTTCATTATTCAGGATTTGAATTTTCCTATTGAAATATTATGTTGCTATTTATCCATGATAACAATTAATGTTTATTTTTCAAGGTTGTTGGTCATTAACTTAGTTACATAGGTACAGTATTTCCTAATACATTTAGAGTTAAACAATAAGCAAGTTTCACTGTGAATCAATGAGATTGGTTGATCAACATTGTTTCATTGTTTATCACTTTATTTTATAATCATGGGTATCACATAAAGTAATACAATAAGAAAGACAACTTTATATTTTCAATGTTTTTAATTAAAAACATCAAACTTAAAACTAGAGTAGCATACCATATTTTATTGATTTAACTTATTTTGGCTATTTAGTTTTATTCTGATGATAATTCACTTGGCCTATATTTATTTAATTTATGCTAGGTCTAATTGGAAACTATTTTTCAGATAACAATAGCAATTGCTTTCCTGCGTATCATCATTACTACTGCCTATATAGTACCTATATTTTGAGTTTTCTGTGGAGAACGAATGGCTCAAGTTAATAAAGCTAATGAAATATCAAAAACCTACCAAGTAAGTTTTCTTTAATATCAAACTATTAAAAGTAGATGTAAGTTACTTAAGTTTTGTGAAATGGTTTATTTACTTCTTTATGATTTAACTTCTTCTTTATGATTCAACTTCTTCAGCCCTTGTCAGTAATGCCAGGTCTTCGGGAACATTAAAAACTAGAAACTTTATAAAAGCTATAAAATATAAGTTGATGTGTTCCAATAATCTAATGAAATTAATTAACATTTGCAATAAGTAGGCTAAACGTAGGTAGGCTACTGAGGCACCCATACTTGATTTGCTATGTTTTCATATAGAAAATAAAGTTTTCCTGTATGGTAGCTGTTTTCCTATTATCACAGATAGCTTAGCCCCTTATCCTGTCTCGCTTTCTGTGTTTTATTGGGTGCACTACAAGCTTTTTTTGTGAATCCATAGCAATGATTATTTTATTTGATATTTTTCCTATTAACTTATCATTAAGTTAATACAATAATAAAAAAGAACTCTACATAACCTCATTTATTATAACTCTACTTATATTGTATCATTTTTCATCACCTAGGCTTAAGATACTTCTAGAAAGTTGCCTTTGTAAAATACCGGACCGGGGTGACTTTGACCCACGTCGCGGAAAAAGATTCAAATTATTTATCTCCGATATCTGTTATCCGAAATCGATGTTTAACATTTATATCCGTAGCCTTGATCATTATCTAGGTTTTACAATCAATATCTTCTCGAATCTCGATATATTACTTGAGTTATCGACATAAAATCTAGCTTCTTGCTTCTTCTTGTGATTTTGTTGTCTGAAAACTTCGTAGCCTATTAGAAAACTCATTTCTAAAAGACTTATAATATTGGCGAGTACATTTATTTTTGTTTTTTATTATATTTTAATTGTTATACATAGTGATCATTTAGAAAGTCATTTTAGGTTAAAATTATGGTGACTTTGTCCCAGTATAAAAATTGTGGTTTCCATTTACCATTTTTTGGTTTCTTGCATAAAACTCAAAAATATGTATCTTAAGGACTTACCGTAATTATCATATAACAAATTAAAGCTTACATGATCTCCTACAATATTCATTCTACAACTTTTTTTATCTCCTCTAGTTTTCGAGATATCCGCTCTTGAAGGTGTGACATTAAAAAAAACACATTTGCCACCAATTTTTTTCTATTTTTGCTTTCATAACTTTTTAAAAATCGATGGGAAAAATCCATGTTGATTATGAGCTTATAGAGCATTAAATTCTCCTCAATTTGATGTATAATTTCACACTTTTACAAATTTCTCAACACCTTTTGCAGCAGCTTTAGTGTTGAGTGTGAAATATCCATTTTTGCAACAATAGACCAATTGACAAAGGAATTTGGAGGGAATGTTTTAAACAACATTTTTGACTTATCAGTTAGGAGGAGAACATATCAAAAGTCCCCATTTTATGATGCATTATTGGAAAGTTATCAGCCCTGAAAGAGCAAAACATTAGATAAAAACCTGTTACTTTAACAATTACACACCTTCAAGAGCGAATATCTGGGGAACTGTTGGGAATATCACAAAATTTCACTAAACAAAAAGTGTAGAGAATGTATCAAGCTTCATTTTTGAATAGTTAGTTATGTCGGTTGAATGCATTGTTTTCAAGATATGAGCGTGGAAGCAAAACGCTGAAAAATGCAACTTTTGAACCTTTTTTAGGTGGTTTGGTTTGAATCATCATGACTGGCTTTCTGATGAACCTATGCGACGCCATTAAGGAATGGCTTACTACTGTATGGTCGACTGGATCTGTACTTCTTGTATTTACTGATCCGGAGACGTGAAAATATGGTTCATCTGTAGACCACTGAATAGTATCGTGTTGCACAGAGGTTAAGAGTGCGTTGCAAGCATCTGTATGCTTTAACCAGTCGTCTGAAACAACCATAATCTTTTAGGGGTGTAAATGGAGATCGAAGTGTAAAATTCGCCTTGCTTTTCTGGACGATATTCCAAGTGGAGCTGGATGTTTCCGCACAGAGCGCGATAGGGATTGTTCAATGGACGCTCTCACTGCCACGATATTTTCAGGTACCCCACCTTTTTTAGGTTGCCCAGCTTGTTTTCTAGGAAGTGCAGATCCTTTCGACCATACAGTATACAGTAGTAAGCCATTTCTTAATGGTTCTAGCATCAGGAACTGTCATGAAGATTCAAACCAAACCGCCTACAAAAAGCATCTGCGTCGCTACCACATTGTCATTGTTTTTAAAGAACGTTCCAACAATAAAGCCTCAATGCTCACCTTACCACTGCATGATGAACATGAATACTTAAAATGACATAGTTTCCGCCATATAACACCACCACTCTTATTCTACTATTCACCTGCGCACTCTTCACTGATTTGAAAGTAGGGAGTCCATTCTGACCAAACTTTTAGGCTTATCAAAACAGGGAATATGTCGGCCATGATAGCTAAGACAACTAAGGCTGCACTCTTTAGTCAGCTAGTGCTCTATACGATACGTGCTAAATGGATGCAAAATCAAATATGGATGCAATCAAATCAAATGGATGCAAAATGAAATAAAAATCAATATAAATTTCATGTGGATTGAGAGTAGATTAATCTCTAGTATGATGCATTCAATCTTTTTAATTATTATTTCTTCTACTTAACTCGTTCTTCTACTAATACGTTTTTCTTTTTAGAAAGGTGAATGAAGCCATAGCCAACACTTCGTTTTACGGATGAATTGTTTGCAAATTTTCAGTTTCCTTATTTCCTCAGGAAGGATATTGTGAAATTTTGGTCCCAGAAAAATGAAGCATCTTTGAAAGGTGGTACAGTTGGGTTTGGGAAGTCTCACCAGCATTCGTGTAGTTTGCCGTGTAACCAAACTGTCTTGTCCAATATTTTCCATCAAATATCTATCCCCACTCATTTTATAAAACAGGGATAGAACTTTCAACACATACATATATCTAAAAGGGAGGATCCCCAATGATTTAAACATAGGGAAAGTATGAGCCCGTCTACTAGCACCATAAATGACCCTAATGACAGATTTTTGTAGAACTATGAGATTTTTAAAATGTGACATGAATGTGGAAGCATAGCAAGAAATGCCATACTCCAACCTACAATTGAAAAAAGCAAAATACATCATACGAAGAATAGATACAGGGAAGAACACTCTTAATCGATAAAATGTCTTTACTAAATATAGAAGGTACCTTTTTATTTTTCTTATGTGACAGTCCCAAGTTAAACTCTGGTCCAAAATCAATCCTAAATATTTGACGGAATCTGATTGTTTTATAACTTCACAGTCACAACCCACCGAATCACATCCAAATTGATGGTATTTAATAGGATCTGGGAAATAGAAAGTTGCTGACAAAGAGAAGTTTATGTAGGAGGTTTTAGCTGCATTAATTGCTAATTTGTTGCAATCAAACCAACATCGCAGATCAAATAGATCATGCTGAATCATTCTATGCAATTCTCTTTCGTCTTTGGCTGAGTATGCTAGGGCTGTGTCATCAGCAAAGGATGTAATGGATCCATTAAAAGTATGAGAAAATAAATCATTAATGTACACTAAAAATAGTATCGGACCCAAAACTGATCCTTGTGGGACACCATATTTAACCATTGCCAAATCACTATCACTGTTAGAAATTGAAACATATTGCTTGCGATCTGACAAATATGATCTTAGCCACATGTTAGCCACCCCACGGATTCCAGCAGCACGAAGCTTTTCCAAAAGGATATTGTGCTCTACAGTGTCAAATGCTTTTCTTATGTCTAAGAATAGACCTGACGTTCTGTACTTATGAGGTGTATTGATCCCGTGATAGATATCTGCCATGAACTTGTTAAGCGCCTGCTCTGTACTTAAGCCCTCCTGGAAACCAAATTGATCCCTATGAAAGAACTTTACTCTACTGAAGAAGGATATTATTCTTTTTTTAAAAAGTTTTTCAAAAATTTTTGAAAAAACTGAGAGTAATGAGATGGGTCTGTAATTTGAGATTTCCGTATTAGATCCACTTTTGAATATCGGGATCACTTTTGCAGTTTTGAGTCTAGTTGGGAATTTACCCTCTGAAAAGCTCGCATTAAAGATGTGACACAAAATAGGTACTATTGCATAAGATATTGATTTTATTAAATTAGATGATATATTATCCGGTCCCGGAGACTTTCCTTTCTTCAATATTTTTATTTCAGTTAATAATTCAAAAAAAGTTATGGGTTTTAGAAAGAAAGAGTTACAGAAATTAATAGTTTTGAATTTTCTATTATAATTATCATTCATCGATTCATCTGGATCATGTATAGAAGAAATTATTTCTTGTGGTATGTTTATGAAATATTCATTGAATTTATTTGCGATGAGTTTTTCATCAATCAAAACACTATTTCCGCAATGCAGATGGATAGGCTTTTTTTTAGAAGTAGCTTGACCACAATGATCATTGATGATCTCCCACTGCTTCTTTACAGGAAAAGTCTTCAATTTTGAAAAGTATTTATATTTTTGTTCTTTTATCAATTTATTTATATTACTCTTTGCAGTTAAAAAATCATGTTTATAATTATTATTTTGGGGATATTTCTTGTGTTTTTTGTAAAGTTTATCACGATTTCTAATTGCAAGGCAAATGCTATCTGTCATCCATGGTTTCAAGTGCTTATTATTTTTAAAAGATCTTTTGCGCTGGTAAGTGCACTGATTTATATAGTTGAGGAGTACATCCATGAATATGGAAAACTTGCCATCAACAAGGTTACAATCATATAAATTTGTCCAGTCGTGTTCCATCAATAAGTCAGCTAACTTCTTGAAATCTGTTATATTTTGAACTACTGGAGTAGCATCACTGTCTCTATATTCAGGTATTGACAATGAAGCTGAAATCGCTCTGTGGTCAGTAATGAGCGATTCAATCACTGCACTCCGAACTTTTATCCTATTATATTTCGACTTGAAGAAAATGTGATCAATACAAGTTGAACTCAAATCTGTTACACGGGTATCAATATCTATGAGCGATTGATAACCGTTAGAATGCAAAATTTCCAAGTAGTCAAAAGCTCCAGGATTATTTATATCATTAATATTAATATTAATGTCACCTAGAACCATTGAGTCACCCTTACATCCTACACTCTCCAAAAATTGGCCAAAACTATTCAGAAAAACATCCATTCCAACAAATTGCCATCTGTACAAGCTCAAAATGCTGAAATTGTATTTAAGAATTTTAAAGTGCAATAAAACTGAATCAGCACCATCAATTTTTGATTCCTCCCGCGAACACACAATACCTCGGCTAGATGAGACAAAAATGATTATACCTGATGCCCTACTTACATCATTACCGGTAGAGTAATTATCATATCCTTCGATGTTGTAGGGGCTGGTATCATCGATCGGTTGAAACCAGGTTTCAGTTAAGATAATTACATCCGGCTTTACTTTCCAGCAACTAAGGTACATTAAAAATGAATCAAAATTTTTATTCAAACTACGGATATTTTGGTGAAAAATTGTGATGTTTTCACCGTTTGTTAGAAAGCACGTGTTAACATCAGTGGTGTCCCCCACAAATTCACAAATTTCAACCATTACTAATGATGAAGTTATTTTGTATAGTATAATAACGAAGGTTATGCTCGATACTAATAGATGATAAAACATCAATCATTGAGATGACACACACACAAATCATTCGTACAACATTCATACACAACACATAAACACGATAGATGAAGTAAGAAATACATGAGCATACAAAGATTCTATTAGCAATAACAGAAAAAGATTCCTTTGTTCTTCTGAAATTAGAAAGAACTTCGCTCATATCGTCCTCAAACTGAACAATAGACACGCCAAGCCCACCGGCACCGATGTAATAGAATATAATTATATGAGATGATGAAGTTAATGCATAGACTGAGTGTATTGGATTTTGATAGGGGTGATAAAAGTCAATAGCCTAATAGTAGTAGGCTCGAAAGCAAGTAGTTAGCATTAATACTGAAATTGATAAGAAATGAAAATCAAACTACGACTACTACAGTAGATCACAATCTTATCTTTTAGCGAAAATCATTTTCGAGAGGTCAGCCTAAAGCTATTCTTATTTTCTTTACGACATAACTAATTATCAAGCAGAATATCTTGAACGGGAGAAAGAATGCGAGAGAGATAGTGAGCGAGAGACAGAGTGAGCGAGAGAGAGAGCGAGCGACAGAGAGAGCGAGTGAGAGACAGAGTGAGTGAGTGAGTGAATGAGAGAAGAGAGAGAAAACCTTAGAATTAGTTCCATCAATATTGTTTACCAAACTCTTCCCTGAAATAATCTATGCTGTACTATTGACAAAAGCAAGGCCAGAATGATGATATCGGATCAAATACCTTCTTATTTCCTTGTAGGAGAGTCAATTAAATACCGTAGTTTAATCCTCTAATCTAACAGATTGAAAACAGAAGTAGTAGTTCCAATTAGTTGGCTATTCAATTAAGAATAAAAGCATATTAAAAGCGTTTTTCTCGTGCGCTAATAGTTCAGAAACTGTTATATTATTAATTTTCAATTATATTAATTCTATTCAACACTAGTTCTTATTTGCATAAAACAGTATGTAGGATATCGACTCAGCATCGTAATGTTGCGCAAACAACTCTAGAAATATTGATCCATAATCACTATTGATGCATTTCGATTCAAGCCCTACTGATCAAGACAGATGAAATCAAGACATTTTTAATACTGAAATACATCAAGCAAATATGTTTAAATGATAATGTAACTTGTGCATTTATTCTATAATCAGTTAACGAGAGTGATAACGATAACGAAATTAGTGAATATAGCAACACATTAATGAAATAATATTATTGATGATTTCATACATAGTAGGCCTATCCTGTTACCATAATTCTCATCACAAAACTATAAAAGTAATATAAGTTGAAATGTAAATCAATATTATTTTGTTTTAAAAATTTAGACTAATACTGCGTCTTAAGTCCTCAAATGAGTTTCTCAGGTTTCGCTCACGCTCAAGATAGTGAAATAGTTCATAAGAGCTGCATTTGAGCATAGAAATATTAAAAGCAAATACATTTTATTAGTATCATTTATGAATGAGAGAGATAGCTCACTGGCATAAATAAAAGAATTCCAAGTTCATAAAAAAAATATTGTAAATAAACATAAAAAATTGAAAATAAATAAATAAAATGAAGAAAAAAAAAGATAAAATAAGACAAGCAACTGCACTACCTTTTATAGTTGTGGTAAAAAACATGGGCACTTTCACTTAGCACTGGCGTTGGAGGTGGAGGTTGTCGGCCTATCCTGTTCGTCCAGCGTCCAGTATAAACGTCGCGCTCTCGAGTCAGCCGTCTTCCTCACGTACACCTTGCCATCCCTCACCCATGCGTGTGTTAGGTTCCCTGCTTTGATGCTGTTTTTTGCCTGCCTCAGAAGATCTTTGTTGTGCTTGGTCAAGTGTTCATTCACGTAGACAGGAGTTGTCCCTAAAGATGCCGATACGTCCACCGCTTTTATCCTGATGGTCCTAGCCGCCTTCAGCCATTCCGCCCTTATTGAACGCCTTACAAACTGAGCTATTATAGCCGGCGGAAAACCGTTTCTCGAGGGCGGCAGTCGATGCGCTATCGATATATCTTCCGGTTTATAACTAAGCTTCAGAGCTTGAGCGACCGCACCCAGAAGAACATATATGTCCTCATCCTTCGTGACAGGAATTCCTTGGATCTCAATGTTTCGTAGTTTTGAATATTGTTCAGCTTCCATAGACACCCACTTTAGATCACTTACATCCTTAATCAGCTTGCTATTGTCCTCCCTCAATTTGCTGCACTGCGACTTCAAACTTACATTCTCGCTCTCAACTAGTGACAATTTCTTCTCAAGACTGTCGAACGAAGTTTTCATTGACGCCAACGCCTCATGAAGAGATGCAAAGTTCGCCGACGATTCATTTTTATTAACCTCCATCTGACTTTGTATATTCTTCAACATGCCCTTAACGGACGTATCATCAGTGTCACTATCGGCTTCAGTGGTGTTGGATGGTGTTGTCCCAGTGTCGGTGGTGTTCGATGTTGTCGTCCCAGAGCACTGATCACATCTCCATGATGTTCCGCTCGCGAGCATGGCGTTTAGTTTCGCAACCGTGCGTATTCGACAGCACCCTGGGTGAAATTTATTAGCACATGATGCACACTTTGCAACGTCTTGAACGTTTTTGAAAGGCTGCTTGCACATGAAGCAACTCATTTTAATACCTAGTATTATACAGACGATATAACGAATAAATTTCTTCACTCAAACGACAGAATTTAATCACAGTAAAGCAACAGATCACAAACTCACTCGAAACCCAGTCACAATCGACAAATTCTCACTAGAGTGGATTATTTTAAAAGAAATATTATAAAAGAAATAATGTGTAGGCAATAATAGTAGTCAGCCTTTAACTTGTTTACGGAGTCGGTAGGCCGGCACGAGCTATCTTATCTACTACCGTCCAGTTCGGCTGTCCGAATTCAACTGAATTTAAACAGGTTTATTGGTTTATATAGTGTCCCAAAAAGGATGTTAGGTTTTTAGAATTACTGTGAAGGTAGTGATTTCAATGTTTTAATGTTTCTACACATTTAAGCCTCTATTGTTCAATTAGATTGTCCTATTGTCCAAATTAGTCTCACGTTTATTGTCCAATTGAGGATACATCATAATTAAGAGATATATTAGGGTGAAGAGTTCTGACTGAGGCCTATAGCTGAATTATGCCACCTGATTGAACGTCTGGCACTTTGAAGCACTGATATGTTAAAAGTCTGAAGTCACTATGTTAAACGTACATACTGCATCAGAATAAGTGCTTGACTTTCAATTCAGTGGTTTTATTCAGCTTGAGACCTTGGTTACAGCTTTTTTCAATAAAACCTCTCAAATTACCTAGTTAAATAAGATGTTCCCTTGAATTGGATAATTTGACATACTCGGAAATGTAAAAATATCAATGTTGTTACAATTGAACTGTTTAAATTAATTTGCATTTTATATTATTTGTAAAAATATATTGGAATTTACAGTTTCAAGAAGTTTTATCGATCATCTGCATTTCTTCACGTGAATAACAAACGAAGACACGCTACACTACTGCAAATAAGTATTTTACAGATATCAAAGAGAGCGGTGAAAAGAATGAAGTTTTTGATCCTTGAGGTGTCCTCATGCGCGTCTCTCCTCTAGGAAATACTGGAATGAAGTGCATCTAACGGGTGATTATCATAGAACATAGTCTCATGAACTTATATCAATGTGATGACAATTTAGTCGGTGTGCTACATACTATTAACTCGCCTCCTACAGGAGAAAATGCATAATTTACTTTTCCAAATAAAGCATAATTACAATACTAAATTACACTATAATCTGATTTCTGATTTTGTCCATTATTTTGATTCCAGGTGAACCTATTGTACTGCATCATAAAAGCGGAAGAAGGAGGTGAAATCAACTTGCCGACTGTTTAGCTGTGGTAAAAGCTATCAAATCCATGAATCCAGGAACCTATTCAATTCTCAAGAACATTTCTGTCATAATGTGGTCGGACCCGTTCACCAAGGAAGTTCGCAGTAATCAAAGCATTCATTTTACTCCTATTATCAAGTAATTGAAAAGCTTTGAGGATCGAAATAATTTCTTGAAATATATTAACTATTTCATGATTCAATGTGATTTCTTGACTATTGACATTTTAAATTATGGGACATCATGCAATTTTAGGCATTTGCCTGATGCAAATGGTTGAGCATTGCCCATATATTGTGATGAAAAAAATTTGTTTCAAATCACTTCAATGAATATTAAGATTCAAGCATTCTGATTATACAGATTCAAGCATGGGAAGCGGCAATTTTTGTCTCAAGTTACATATTATACATAATTTAAGATTTTTTATTTTTTCCTGTTTCATTATTATGTAAGTTCTGCTGAAATTAACACGTGAGGTTTATTGGCTAAAATTACTTCCCACTATTTTACATTAATTTCTTCCAATTTATCGAATTTCAACGTTTTTTAGCTTCAACAACCTGTCAACTCAAATTTTACTTGAATTTTTATTGCAATCTCTAGGCTTTTAAATTTCTAATAATGTATACAAATCATTCTATTCAAAAATTACATATCACTATACTGAGATTTGCTTTGCTTTTACTTGCTTTGCTTTTTCAAACTGGTTGTACTGACATCAGGACAGAAAATTCGTGCATCGCACATTAGCGAAAACTTTTGCATTATAGATAATAGAATAGAATAAATAGAAAGAATGCTTTATTATTCAAGATTACACAATACAATATATATAAATAAATATATATATATATATGAAAACTCATACAATTTACAGCTTGATTGAACAATCGCTAGCCGGAAAAATTCAATAATATTTTTTTTTCAGTCAAACACAAATCTTACAAATGCGTAGAACAAATTATTATCTAAAAATCAAATTTTATTAATTCCGAACAAAAGCTCATATATATTAATCAAATAAAATTACCAACACAATGTTCTCCCATGAAAATCATACCTAATGCGATAGTAACAACTCAGATTAAGGAATACAAATAAAAGGAACTTAAACAAATTACAAACATCTTATCTCAAATAAATTAATCATTTCCATCAAATAAGGTATTTTGTCCTGCCTTACCAGTTTGAACCATGAGCCTAAAAATAACCTAGTAACTTACATTGTAATATGCCTGTAATCCCATACCTGAGCTCCGTGACACAGTACAGCCCTTTCGCAAGCTTTAAACCATTTACATTTAGCTGGAAAGTCTACCTTAGCATTATTAAAAATGTCTCTCCATGCGAAGTTCAACCCCAGATTCGCCTTCTCAGATTTATCCTTCACTTGAGCTTCAAAATTCAGTTTTGATGTCAGCACTACTAATACCCAATGAAAATAATATTGTTACTTATACTATTTCATAAAAATAGCTCATTCAGCAATAAATACAAACTTATTTTATTACATGATTTCTTAATGTTTTGCAGGACAAATTCTGACATTTTACAACATTCTACAGTCACATAGAAGACTGGCTTATGATGGCGAAAGACTTTTGAAGGCGGTTACCTTGATTGGGATCATATCTATTAAACCTTCGAATCCTGCACTCAAAAGTAAATGTGATACCATTCAAATGGAATAAGATTGATTTGAATTGGAATTTGTTATTCCTGTATCATAGTGCATTTTTCTACTAGTTACCCTACGTATTGTACATTATTGTAATAAAGCACTAGCTGTTCCATAGTAGAAGTCTTTGAAATAAAAGGTTTCTTTTTCAAGTTAGTGTCACATTTTATATTTTTTTATCCATTGTATACGGTATATCCATTTAGTTTTAGAACATTGTATTAACACTACTATTGTTTCAAAAAGAGTCTGAATGTAATTTGGAATATGATTCTATCGTATGATTCTTCAACGAATCCATCATAACTTACAAAAACTACAGCATTTGTTCTATTTACTTGTCAATAATCGTAGTTGCAGAAGCATTTGTATTTCCAAAACCAAATTTGGTATTTAATTATGAAGTATGAGTAAAGACATATTCGCCTACAAGACATAATTATTATTCGTTGAGCATTGTTCTGATGCTTCACTCCAACTGTACTTCTTCCACTACGAACTACTATACTCGCGTACTTACTAATAATAGTAAAGAGAAATAGAATAACATTTATTATCAGGCCTACATCTTTCTATTGTACTACCATAGAGGATAGAACAGAAAATATTGTTATTTCCTACTACGGTACGGTACTCATCAAGCTAAATTTCAACCAATAAAATACAGTACAACCCACAATCACGTACATAGAAAAATGCGACTCCAATTAGAACGTATATTTTATTCTATATTCGATATATGGCCATACATAAATTTCCGATTTTCATTGGGCCATAGTGACGAATATGTTGGTCTTGATCGAAATTAGCCTTGTTAATTAAAGCTACTGGATGTTACTTTAGTTTACAACCAAAATTAAAGCATTCTCAGCCTCTATAGCTGGATAAATTAATCGTTGAATAAAATATTAAGGAAATATAGAAAGTAAAATAATTAAGAGAAATAAGGAATGCTTTAAGCTCCGTTCACACCAAAGTTAATAACTTAATCCTTACCGGTATAGATTCTATTAGATTGAAACGGAACTTAACAAAACTTGACTTCACTTATAATGTTCATCATGTGTATGATAAGTTATGTTCAATCTAATAGAATCTATAAGGAAGTTAATAACTTTGGTGTAAACGCATCTTTAAGCTACTTCTGACACAGTGTTTGATGAGATGTAGAAATATTGATTACCTATCATAATGAAAACACAAAGGTGCTGTAGTCAACATCATAATGTTGATAGTTGACAATTTTTATGTGTTACCGAGTTGCCTATGCTTACCGTAGTTGACCAAATAGAGTTAGGGCCAAGCCTAACGAAGCGTTTGAAACAAGTCGGCAAGGCAGAAATATCTCCGATTGGCTGATTATCAGGCCAATTCCCGAACGCAAACCCTATCTGCCAATCGGACAGCTTCCTGTCTGTCGTGCCGACTGAAAATATTACTCATGTGGCTTGGCCCTTAGTTGTGTTTATTAAGCATAGGATTACTGTACCATATTGTTCGGGTCAAAAACAGGCACTGGTCAACGTCGGGGAAGGGGGGTGTATTCCATACGCCCAGACCTCATTTTTTGTTGAGATGATTTTAGAAGATGAAAGAGATTAAAGTTGATTCTTTTTATTGGAGATGATAAATTTATTATATCTCCTGTGAAGTTGATCAAAAACGACGTATTAGATTGAAAAGAGCAATTAACCATATTATTTGAAACCAAAAATGGTTTGGAATCAGTCGAGCGGTCCTTTTCATTAATTAACGTAGATACCGTACTTACAGAAACTGTCATGTAATCATTTTTTGTGGAATTACCTATAAAATCTTTTTCCTGCTCGCCTGAGGACTTGAAAACCCATTTATAATTCAGGAATATAAATTATGGGAAGTTTTGAATTTTAGGCTACACCATTACTACATATTATTTGCACATTTGAAATTTCATTGGATAAAAAGTTAGCGCGAAGTAGCGCTATTGGGTGGACTGGAATGAGCGGGAAGTTTTAAACTAGCGTATTCTATTTTTCATAGCGACGACAGTTCAATCACTCAGAAACTTTATTCTGCAGAATTCGATCACATATTATGATATCCGGCTCTTGATTTTCTCTGAAATAATATTATAAACAATATTTTGTATTAATAAAAAGTGAAGTACCGTATTGTTATGAAATGATAGCCTAATGCACATGACTTTGCTGATATTTCAGCAAAGATTGTCATTATAGAAAAATAGATTTCAAGATACCACTACAGTAACTTATAGTTGAATGCTGATTATAAACAATTAAATTTTGTGTTTGATTTCACCATTCAACTAAGTTACTGTAATGGTATCTTAAAATCTATTTTTCTATACGGTAATGACAATCTTTGCTGAAATATCAGCAAAGTCATGTGCATTAGGCTATCATTTCATAACAATACGGTAGGCTACCTACTTCACATTATATTAATTCAAAATATATTGTTTTCTAGGTAGAAATTTGATGTAAGCTTACTTTCAACATGAATCTTCCAATATTTGTATAATTTGAATTCAATGTAAACTAAACTTCATTTCTATTTTTTTTATTCCATTTCCAATATAAGTCACCGGTTCCATGGAACTTTGGAAATTTAAAATTCTTAGTTTATATTTTTTTATAGAGTTGGACTAAATTTTAGCAATGTGAAATCAAACCTTATTTATTTGAAAACATTTAATCTATTAAAATTTGAGAGAGACAGTTTTGGGTTCAGTCTATTATATATCATGGTATTATATAATTTGCTGTCATTTTTTTTAGATAAATCAATTTATTTACAAAACAAAATGAATATTACAAAAAAGAACCTAATGTACTCAAATGCACCAGTATCAAGTACGGTAATAAAAAGTACTGGTACACCAAGCTTATAATCTTTTTTGAAAGACTATAATGGTCTGCATAATATGAATGCCTGTGCTAAAAAAATAATACAATACTGTAGGACTATTATAAGAAAATAATTGTTTGAGAATACCAGGTCCTAAAAAACCACATCAATACCATTTTGTGTGATATATCGAACATTTAAAAAATCGTTTTCTAAGAAGCCTGAAATCGATTTTCGACACAAGCTTTCTTCTGCTCAATTATTGGCAGAATTGATTCCTGCGCAAATCTACTCTTAATAAAATAAATTGATTCTTCAACAAAATATCCGTGTTGTCGAATTGTGTAAAATCTTTCATGAAAGCCCATATGACTTGATATATCTTCTAATTTCACATCACCAGTGCAGTTTTCTAAATCAATTATATTCAGTCCTAAGGACTTGCGCAAGAATATTGAAATATTTTGCACAAATTGGCAATAAAGATATTTAGTCAAGTCTCAACTTGTTTTATTCAGAGTATGGTACATAATGTAAATTTCATGCCCAGATATCATAATAATCCTATACAGCAACTTCTGTTCACATGTTTAGATGTTTATATGTTTGTATTTCACTGGATCTCGAAAACGGCTCTAACGATTCTCACGAAATTCAGAAGATAGTAGGTTTATAATATAAAGATTCGATTGCACTAGGTCTCATCCCTGGGAAAACTCGCTGAAGGACATTAAAAGGATAATTATTATTCATCCTTGGAAAATAGCTGATAATAGTTATTTCGTCGTCTGTTGGTGATGGAAGTTAGTGAGTGAGCGAGTTCATGTGTGTGGGACTGTGTCAAAACTATGACTCAGCTGTTGAACTTTTGTAATCATTCAATCAGGTACTTAGTGCCGGTTGAAAAAAAGCCGGGCTATTAGTAGATCCATCTTTTTGAAATGGTCTTCTCTGATTTGGTTCACGTGAAGTTAATCAGGATTGAAATTTAACCGGCTTTTGTGCAACTAGGCCTCTGTGAGGGAAATTTTTGCATTCCTCTGGGAATTAATCTCAATTTACTGTGATTAGATAGAACATTTCTGTATGAATGTTATTTTAATTTCTTCTTTCGTAATAAATAGTTATGCTTTTGTACTCCAGAGCGAAGCTCGGTCCCCGATATTTATAGTACACTACTGATAACCAAACTTGTTTGCAACCTTTTGTATTTCATCTTGCCATGTGTTAAGGCAAACGCACGGAGCAGCAGACAGTCATAGAAAAAAGCAAACGCCTGTGTGCAGACTCAAGGCCGGGACATATATAACCGCACCGAGCCCGCGCCGACGTAAAGCCGAGCTAAGCCCACGACACGGTAATGGCGGTGGGAGAGCACACATATCCGGGCGACAGCAGTGTCTCAGTTCTGTAGTGCTACTGCGGTCTGATTTCTGAATGTGTTAAACTAATGTTGATAATATAACACTATTAAAATCTTGTTACATCCAAATTGAATTTATAATTTAAATTTTAAACTAATTACCTGTAGACACAGAAAATGAGAATCATAGTGCTGGTATAAATATTTCAGTGCCTAACAATACATGTATCGGAAATATATATCCAGCAATAAAATTGTTATCTTTTGCCTTCTGCATCTACATGTAATTTGTTTTAAATTTAAAATTCAAGACACAATCACGGGTTCCTTATTTTACACTTTTTGTTGTTTATTTAATTATTTATTATATTATGTCTGTTATACCTTTGGCTTAACTTATTTGGTTCTACTTTTACTTCAACTTATTTTTCCGTTCAACCATATTTCTCATCACTTTGATCGTACAAAACTGAAAAATTCTGTATCTCTTCAATAAGTTTTTCACTCTCTATGTTAAGGCTGTTCTGTACACCTTTTTATTTTTATTTAAATTGGATAATCTTTTTCAATATAATTGTTAAGATCATTATAAGAGTGAGAAAAAGTGGCAACTGAAATTTTTGAGTGGTCTAATGAGCGAGTTATGGGTTGTTGAAGTGCTAAACTCCGTTTTCTCTCCAGATCATAAACGGTTTCGAATTTTCCATATTTTTTATACATTTAGTATATCATTGGCTTTGTTCTAATATGCGTTTTTTCGCGATTAATGCCAAAATAAACAAGTTGTCGAATTTGCAAAAAATGTTACTTGTTTATTTATGAACGAAATGAGGAATAAAATGTTTTAGTTTGGAAAGGATAATTTTTTGAATTCTCAAGAGAAGTTCTAATAATATAGTCGAAACCGTTTATGATCTGGAAAGAAAACGGAATCTGGAAAGTTAGCACTTCGACAACCCATAACTCGCTTATTAGACCACTTAAAAATTTCAGTTGCCACTTTTTCTCATTCTTATAATGATCTTAACAATTATATTGAAAAAGATTATCCAATTTGAATAATAAAAAGTGTACCGAAGAGCCTTAAACGAGGCCGCACCTTCACCGTCGAAAAGTAATCTGAACTAGTCGGTGACGGCGCGGTGCGGTAGTATGTGTCCCTACACGTTTGAAATCCTTTGTTTTCTTACTCGCCGTAGTACATCTGACACTCGGCCGTACGTCGGCGCGGGCTCGGTGCGGTTATGTGTGTCTCGGCCAATATTCAGACAGACAGATGTCTGAGGAGCGATTTTTCCGCAGTCTGTCTGCTGCTGTGTGCGTTCGCCTTTATCGATGTAGCATCAAGTAAATACATTTTTGCTTGAAAAAAAAACAACTATGCTTATTATTCAATAATGCAATGAGCAAATCAGTTTTAATTAAAAAGAACTGCTATTGATAAATAACTAGTGACCCCGTTTTTTATTGACGAAGTGAAACATTCCTAAATGATTCAAAATAGCTGAAACTCAACACTATTTTCTTTTTATTTTCTAGTTTTTTGAAATTTAATTAAAACGTGGACTGCAACTACGCCCCGTTCCGGAAAGCCATCTCCAGCTGTTTAAAGTCTATAACTTAGCTAAATGCCGAGCTCGGAAACCGGCCCTTAATCATCACACATTTGGTGTCAACGCATGCAGACGCATGTCTGTGCTGTCATAGCTTCCAAATAGTTTCAACTTATGTTATGAATGAATGAATGGAGAAACTGTTGTAATTGCATGCAATGAATTCTTCAGCTGACTAAATGATAAATCAAAACTACTTTTTCGCCACACTGCACAGAAAGGAGCTGTTTTCCAGTCCCTACGTAGATCTGAAAGACCTTGTTTGCAGACGACTCTCGTCTGACGTCAGAAAAGGGTTTCTTTTCCGGTCTAGGCCAGAAAGTGGTCTCTTTCCAGCCGGTCATGGAAGTCCGTAGTTGATAAGTCATCCGCTAGATCAGGCGAGTGTCCACTTTCTTCATCATCTGAAGTCGCCATGATTTCAGTTCGAGTTTCAAATCAAACTAATTCAGCATTCGCTTCGCAACCAGTTTTATTCAATTATTTATTGTTGATTAGCGCATTCCAAATTTTCAAAAATGCTTGAAGATGACGACGCCCGTGATTATTCCAAGTGAAATTTTAAAATAATCTGAAATCCGGACTGAAAATCTTCTACCACTAAAATCAAGAGATAGGTACGATAACAAGTATTCTTTATTTATTTTGTCAGCAATACCTGTAGTGTGGCGAAAAATATCGTTCGCACCACGGGCAAAAATGTTTTTCCGGCTCTCAATCTTTTCTAGTCCTCGGCCTACGGCCTCGGACTTGAAAATCGATTTCGAGCCGGAAAAATATCATTTTCTGCTCTAGGTGCGAAATATACTATTTCTCTTATGCACTTTTAATGTCATTTGTTACATCCTGAAAAAGGACGATGGAGTAAGTAAATTTTGTTGTTCCACAAACTTGACCTGTAAAAAGGTTTGAAGAATACGTGTTTAAAATTTGAAACTGATTGATCAATTCTTTCTAAAGTTATTGCAGAGCATACAAACAGACGGACGAATTTGGCCCTCAGTAAGTCAAAAGTGAGAACTCGCTAACGCTCGTTCAATAAAAACCAACAATAATAATTTAACATTATATTTATTTTTAATGTATTATTATCAATTATACATGAGCAAAAAACATTACGGTACATCAACATTAATACCAGTAGGCCTATCACATAAATTTATACAAAACATGGATATTAATGAGTCATACATAGTCGATAAGAACTTCTATTGCTTATTAAGGATATTGGGTGGCTTATTGGAGTAAGTCATAACGCGCTTGAAGGCAGAGGTGACGAACGATGCAGCCTGTGGTGCTTTGATCAATCGAGAAACTGTAACAGAAAAAAATAAGTGGAAACAACAGAAAGATAATTATGTAAGAGAGGAATAATCTATGTATATATACAGGGTGATTCACAATTATGGTAAGATATTTCAATACGTGATAGTGGAGGTAAAAATAAGAAAAAAGTTCATATAAACATATATCCATAAATGCTTCATTAGCGAGCTATACAGGGTGAAAGATTTCGCCCGGAATTCAGTTCCTCTGGTCAAATACACCAATGCTGAATTGTTTGGGGACTAGTTTTTGAAAAACTTATGCTGGAAATATATGGAAAAATATTTAAAAAATTGAATAAAACTAGTCTAGAAGCTTTTGTGTGAGTAGTTTTTGAGAAAAAAGTTGAAATATGCAAAAAATCTAAGTAGAAAAACACAGACTTCTACGTTTGATGCCCAATAACTTTTTTTAATGATCAGTAAACAATTAATTTTTCGCAATGAAAATTGTAGAGAATTTAATTCTGGAAATAATTATGTAAGCTGTGTGAACTAAATTCAAATAAAAGTTGAATAAAATGTATTCTTATGTAGTACATTACACCACAAAAATTTGCTGTTTTATGAGGAGAGAACTAATAACTCATAGGTTGTAGCTGAGAAATAATAACTCATAGGTTGTAGCTGATTGCAAATAAAACGTGGATTTTAATAACAGCTGTTCCAAAACAGCTGATTTATTATGTTTTAAATAAGAAGATATTTAAAAGAAATTATCAGCTGAAAATTATTTTCAGAAATATTTTAGCTCACTGTTGAACAAAAAAAAACAAACTGTAAGTTAGGCCTACTGTAACCGCGCTGTGTTTTTTGTTTAATCTATTAACCAGTTATTTGTAACCATTCCACTTTGCTTTGTGTTAAGTGTTAACTTTTTAAAAAATGGCAGGTAATCTTAGACATTATTCATACTCCGAATTAGCTGACATGCATTTAATGTATGGAATGGGACACTACTGTAATAGTACTGAAGCAAGACTTTTGTATCAAGAGAACTTTCCTAACCTAGTATGTCTAAGGTTTTTTTCCACTATTCATCAACGTCTGTCTGAAACAGATTCTTTGATATCCAAAGAGCACATTTATGCAGACAGACCCTCATCTACTATGACTGTTGAGTTAGAAAAACAAGTTCTTAATGAAATTTATGAACATCCAGAGAAGAGCACAAGAGAATTGTCAGTGCAGTTTAATGTCAATCAATCTATTATTTGGAGGATACTAAAATAGCAACAATTACATCCATACCACCTCCAGAAAGTTCATACTCTATTGCCACGAGACTGTATTCCCCGTGCTGGTATTTGCCGATGGTTTTTAGTAAAACTTGTTTACCCAAACTTTTTAACAACCGTTTTATTTACCGACGAGGCACACTTTACAAGAACAGCTATCGTTAACGTCCACAACCAACATATTTGGGCAGCTGAGAATCCTCATGCCATCAATCCTAATCTTCCACAACATCAGTTTTCAGTAAACATTTGGGCAGAAATCATAGGAGATCATCTACTTCTGTTCGAGCTTCCTTCCAGGCTTAATGGCATAATCTACTAGTCTTTTGATATAAGATTTATGTCATTTAGATATGCTACTTTCATATAGAAAAAACTTTTCACAAAAAACCGAATATTTTATTTGCAATCAGCTACAACCTATGAGTTATTAGTTCTCTCCTCATAAAACAGCAAATTTTTGTGGTGTAATGTACTACATAAGAATACATTTTATTCAACTTTTATTTGAATTTAGTCCACACAGCTTACATAATTCTTTTCAGAATTAAATTCTCTACAATTTTTATTGCAAAAAATTATTTGTTTACTGGTCATTAAAGAAAGTTATTGGGCATCAAACGTAGAAGTCTGTGTTTTTCTACTTGGATTTTTTGCATATTTCAACTTTTTTCTCAAAAACTACTCACACCACAGCTTCCAGACTAGTTTTATTCAATTTTTCAGATATTTTTCCATATATTTCCAGCATAAGTTTTTCAAAAACTAGTCCCCAAACAATTCAGCATCGGTGTATTTCACCAGAGGAACTGAATTCCGGGCGAAATCTTTCACCCTGTATAGCTCGCTAATGAAGCATTTATGGATATATGTTTATATGAACTTTTTTTCTTATTTTTACCTCCACTATCACGTATTAAAATATTTTACCATAATTATGAATCACCCTGTATATAAAAAATGACTATGTGTTAATTTGTTACTTTGTTTGTTCCCTATAGACTTAAAAACTACTTGACAGAACGGCATGAAACTTTAGGAATATGTTGTGTGAATATTGGGGATGTTTTCTGAATAGAAATTTTGATAGGGGGACTAATAACAATTATTTATTAATCCATTCTACAGACCTATGTTTCCAAAATTGTCGGCCCAGCGGCTACCGATGAACGGGAAGATGATCATGATTGAAGATAATGTTGTGATAATATGATTTAGCATCTAAAGTTAACAGCTGTAATAGACTTATAAATTGTATACTGGTATTAATACGGTAGTTTGGAGTTGAAGTTTAGTTGATTGGTACCAGCTGAAGATAATGGTTCGTTAGAAGACCTATACAAATAATTATAACTCCCCTATCATTGAGAAACTGGAAAATGTTGGAAAAAATGATTCACCTCATGGAAGAGAGTTGTTCATATTGCATTCATTAATTACTGAAGAATGACAGAATAATTTACAATTTTTTGAATTTAGCTCAGCTTATATTCATCCTAAAATGGAAGATGGAAATAATATGGAATTCTGTGTGATTCATCGTATATCGCGTATTTCCTGGACCATCTACTGACAATCAACAACTATGAACGCATTAAATTCATCTTTGGAATACTGATTTACCCATCTATTTTATTTAATCCAACACTTTAATGATAGATATTACTACTAATTGATTGAGAGGGAATATGTTTTCGGAATAATAAATGCTGCATGACTAAGCACATAGGAAGTCCGTATTGAGATATAAATGAAAATATTGATTGTCAGATGAATTTAATGATTCAAAAAATAAAGTTAAGTGTGACATGCTCTGATACCAATTACCTAGTGGAATATTTAACGCTCAACTATAACAATAATCTTACTGAATTAATTTTTCATGATGAGCTGTAAGAATTGAAATAGGCTTATAGGATGCAAGATTAGTATATTAGTATTAAAAATATAAATATGTGTTAGCTTGCTTGCATGATAATCTGTTGGCTAATTTAAGTTTTTTTTTGTTTTGCTGTTTACTTGCTTTATTCATTAAAATATGACTAATTCAGAACGAAATAGTCTGACTGCAGACTTTAGTGTAATGGATGGTTTAATGTGGGTTGACGAATTCAAATTTCGAAAAAGCTACGTATCCCAGAAGGGACAAATCTCATATAGATGTACAAATTTAATAAGTTGTGTTCAATGACCATTATGACGGATGCTAGTGGACGAATTGTTTCCAGGAGTAGCGGTAAACACTCTCACCAGCCTCCCAAAGAAAAAAATAGTAGGACTCCTGTTTTATTTATTTTTCATTTTATTTAAGGTTTAATGGCCTGTATCCGATTATACGGTAATGAATTTATACAGTGAAATATTTATTGGTAATTATCAGATACATAAAAATTTAGTTTATTCAATTTCCTGGATGGTTAAAAAATATATTAATATTATGAGTAAGAGTAATTCAAACCTACAATTTATAAAGAGATAATTTACGATTCAATACAGTTTAATACAGCTAAGTTGGTTGATTATGGTTACTGATGAATGAATTCGCAACTAATAAGTTCAAGTAGAGAGACAAGTACTAAATACTTTAGTAGACTTTAAGAGGTACAATACCGATTTTATTACTGATGTTATTAATTATGAGTTATTATTAGAAAGATTATTACGTATTAATTGAAAGAATAAATTAATAAAGTAAGTTATTAGGTTATGGACAAGATCTACGATGAAAAAAGATTTCTAAAGGCATAAACAAGAAACGGTTTATCTTATCTGCGCTCCTCGAAACACGACCGTCCGCTACCACTGCTCCGACTCGACTCCTGTCGGTGATAGTACTGTTGTAGTTTAAAGAAAGAAACCTGTGCCTTTGTTATTCTGAGTAGAACCGGGCGCAGTTAATTGATACAAATAATTGAAAATTATAGTATGATCAAGTGTTTACTTACATGATTAAAGCTATAATGGCTGTCACAAATATCAGCTTGATGTGAACAGCTCAGATTTGTGAGCTAAGTGGCCGTTCTCCAGGTTTTCACTAAATCTCTCCCAAGTTCTTATCACGGGATATCAGTAGGTGCATTACCTCTCCAAAGATAGCTGCGCTTGTTCGTAATCATCTGAAACCATTTCTTCAATTATTTTGTGGATTCAATCTGTAATAATAAAAGTATGATTAATATTATAATCCCAGCATTCGATATTTTAAAAATATATATTATTATCCTATTATTTGCTGCCAGCAGTAGGAACATGCTCAAATGCAAATGATAGGCTGTCAATGTATGATTTTCTTCACATTTCACGATTCAAGTTTACATTTTTGAGCTAGAAAAACATCAATTTCTCTATATATCTCTTTTAGAATGCTCTTAAAAACACATTAAATATCAATATTGAACTTTCGAAAATAAAATATTAAATTATTTTGATGTTGCATACAAAATATTTTATGAGTTGATAAGCATAATAGCTAGACATGTTAAAATTGTTATAGTTAATCTATCAAAGATAAAATTATGGTAGTTTTAGTATTATCTAAGTGAAAATTAATACAAAATTATAATAAATAAACGTAGGCTCAAGTAGACGAAGTACACCTAATATGAATGTGATGTTTTTGAACCTGCTTTGTGCTTAGGCAATAAGTTAGTTTATGCTAGTCGGTATTCATAAATATATTCAGTGGAGTCACTTGAGCAAGACGTCAACAGTTTAGTGGGAGTGGCAGGTGCATGTTTGATAAGAATGATAACTTAAGGTTGTGCATCACGCTTTTCAAAACTTTTTATGGTAACATTTTTCAAAGAAGGCTATTCCGATTTGGATACCATCGGTCTCACTAAATGAAGCACATCACAAGGGAAAACTCAATTCATAATTTTTACTTTTTGCTATATATAGTTTAAATCTTGGGTGAGATCCGATCCATTGCTGAATAGGGAGCAAATAAATTCATGAAACTTTGAGGATTCATTATTCAAGATAGTTGCTCATTGTAGACCACTATTTCAACCTTTGTGGCCTCATTTTGACTCTGCCTGCAATGTTTATCCTGGAATCAGCCTTAATGGTGGAATGGAAACCACAAATGTTCACAATAAATGAAGAAACTCATCACTATAAAAATATCTACAAGCAAAATTGATCCATGTAGTGGAAGTGACTTCAACCTTGGCCAGGAATAGGCCTGAATTATTGAGCAAAAGAATATTGAACAAGGTTGCAGCTACTGTACGAAGCATAGAAAGAGGACAAGTTGAAGAAGACCCTGAAAAGTTAGCGGGTAGACAGACCCACATCATGACCACCACTCTGTCGACGAGGCTTATTCTGCACAGTGAGGCTTACACGCTTCACACGCATTCGGTTCGGTTCGTTACCGAAAACGAATGAGGCTTTCATACATGTCAGGTTTTAATTCGTACGGTTCTAATTAGGTATTTTCTTCTCAAAAACAGCTGTGTTTGGATTTTCACAGGTCATGCTGGTATATTTAAATATAACAGCTGGTGTTAAATTGTAAGATATTATTTCTTGAACAACAAAAATTTAGGGCCGGTTTCCGAGCTCGGGATTTAGCCAAGTTCTAGACTTTGACTGGCTTTAAACTCTGGAGTCAGATTCAAAATCAGATGTAGTCAATTGGTTTTCCGAGTCAGAGCGTTAACGTAGTCGAGGACTCAAATAGACCCTGGAGTTTAGACATCACGTTAGACCCTGGAGTTTATAATTTCGCTTTCTGAGTGAAGGGCTTATAAGTCCAGGACTTGAATTAGATTCTCGCCTCTTTCCAAGTCAAGGATTTATCAAAAATCGTCCAGGACTTAAAACAGCGTGATTTTAAACCCTCGACTGGGGTAGGGTTTAAATTCAAGTTCTAGACTTAGGGCCGGTTTCCGAGCTCGGGATCTATAAGTTCTGGACTTACAGAGTCTAGGACTAAAATAAGCTCTCGGGTCTAAATTGACTTTCTGAGTCACGATTTTATCTTCTAAACTCCGGATTCTATCAAGTTCTCGACTTATTTGAGTCCAGGACTTTAACGCAGTAAACATGAGGGAAATTCACAATATTTTGCTGTTGTATTGTTGGCATTATAGCAAAACGGAAACAGCTGATTGCAGCGGGACAATTCAAATGAGCATGCTCTCCTAACTATTTTGTAAAAATACGTTTCGATTTCTTTGTAGGCCTATTCAAAGCAAAACCTTTGAAAGGTGAATGAATAAACATTTCATTTTACGTTATGCTATTATTGATCATTGATCCTAACCTGTGATTATGAATACAAATTTAATTAGGCTACTGAGTTTGAAAACGTATTTGTTTTGAAAAAAAAACTGTATTCCATGACAATTATTTGGCTTTTTATCTTCTCCAAAACAATAACTGAATTGTGTTTGCTCAGTTAAGTCTAGAACTTGAATTTAAACCCTACCCCAGTCGAGGGTTTAAAATCACGCTGTTTTAAGTCCTGGACTTAAAAGCCCTTCACTCAGAAAGCGAAATTACAAACTCCAGGGTCTAACGTGATCTCTAAACTACACAGTCTATTTAAGTCCTCGACTACGTCAACGCTCTGACTCGGAAAGCCAATTTTCTGACTCCAGAGTTTAAAGCCAGTTAAAGTCTAGAACTTAGCTAAATCCCGAGCTCGGAAACCGACCCTAAAAGTTAATTAAAAATTGTGAATTATTTGAATAGTTTCTTTTTGATTATGTTAATTTTGGATGTTTAGAGAGATAATTTTTTTAAATTGAAAATTTGTTCCTTGTTTTGACACATGGTATTATATAAACTTCATCTCTTCTCTCCATTGATGAAATCATATAATATTCGTGGAAAAAAAATTCTCCCTGAGTTTTAATTTATATCTTTCATATTTTTTTGGCAAACTATTCATTGAGAAAAAAATGTTCCTGTGAACTAACAGAATTGAATTGACCATATGATTTTGACTTGGGAAATTTTGAAACAGATAATCACGATATCAGGTTAAAATAAAAACAAAAAAGGCCAGCGTGTGTAGAAGACTTTGTTTTTTCCTGTTTCCCTAGCAACAAATTCGAATATGATAAAACCTATTCGTGTCGAGGGGGCGTTCGGTGCTATGCGGTTGCTATTCGGTACCGAATTCAAACCGAATCATCGTTTCACACTTATAGGAATTCGCCAAAAACGAAACGAACCGAACCGAACCGAAAGTGTGTGAAAGTAGCCTCTCGCTAGCAACGAATTGAAACCTGATGGAATTTATTAGAGTCAAGTGTCAAATAGGCGTTTGGTTCTATGCGGTTTCTATTCGGTACCGAATTCAAACCGAATTACCGTTTCACACTTATCAGAATTTGCCGAAAACGAAACGAACCGAATGAGTGTGAAACTAGCCTGACGACCACAATGCAGCAGCGTTTCCAGAGGGATGAAAACAAGTATAAAGTGATCAAGAAAGTATTGCCTGTCTCATTACATATTTGATTTCTCAGAATATCAATTCTAAGTAAATTAAATCGATTTTTTAAAATTACCATATTCAAGTTGTTTTTGATAGTATCCAAATCGAAACAGTACAAAAATGTCACCTGTAAAATGTTTTCCAAGTGGGTGTCGCACAATATTTATAAATAAGGTAAAACTTTGTGGCTTGGACACACACACAGCGATCTGCGGACAGGAATCAGAGAGGTCTTAGCAGGTTATAGACATGAATATCTAAAATATAGATGAAGGCCACTCTGACCGCTTCCCGCAGATTGTTCTCTGTGTGTCCCAGCCCATACTAATTTGGAGCAAAAGCAAAAATACCATTTCATGGTGAATTGTTTACTTACTTGGTCAAAAATAATTATTGCAACTACCGTATCAGTTACTGAATCACATCTTGAACGTTCCATTAGGATGCAGTTGATCAGTTTGGCACTGTAAAATATAAATAATAAGTTCAAGTTAATTTATAAGGAAAACTTTTGTATAATATTAAATTTAACATTAGCATGAAAAAAGTTGGCGATCAAATGAAAACTACTCATTCAAAGAGGGTAAATAAATACAGCGATACTTAAGTACAGCTGATTTTACGAGTCACACTGGCAAACAAGGAATCTTCCTTCTGCAGGTATTTTTGCCTCACCTACTGTACTCATGCATGTGAGCATAAATTTAATCTTAATTTATCAATATTATTATCATAAATAAGGATATCATTTTGTTATAATTTCTAATTAAATAGATTAACATTTCCTTAATTTTTATGTTTGTATCTTGTTTTTGGCAAATAAATTCATTCATTCAAGTAGGCTTATAGTTAGGTCAATTCTATAATGCCAGTAGAAAAGATAGGACAACGGCGTTGCCGATTTCCTGTATTGCCACTGGCTCCTATAATAGTGAATAGCTGATTCGGAATAACATATCTGATGTAACCCAATATTAAATGTGCATTCTATTTAATAATAATGATAAATAATATTTTATTCGTCAAGAAAATATATTATTCAATTAGTAATTCATAAATTTTCATGATTTAAATTAAATCTTTTTGTAAGGTCTAATTAATTATATTTTTACATTGTAAAAAAACAATCATGTGAAGCAACATGAGGATACCGGTAGCGCTAAACTTATTTCAATTTCCAAAGCAATTTGATTTGTCTAATGATAGACAAGAATAGCAACACCAATGTTAATCAAATGCTGCCATTAGGTGGACCTCATAGTACCAGAGTTATTATATTTATATAGAGTTACCATAAAGCAAAAATACCATAGGAATATCAGCGGCTTGAGTTAACAGTGAAATTTACAACATAAGAGCCCTATACTAAACCATTAAATTAAACACCATGAGATGTTTTTTATGTTATTGTTTCTCTATGATGTTACAAATTACAGTAGTCTGAGTACCGTATATAAATTATCTTCAAACAACCAATCCAATCAGCTCTAGGGCTTCAGTGAGTCTGGTTGAATTTCATTCAGTTTATAATTTGGTTAATGGAAAACTTTTTATAAAATACTGAAAAACTTTATTTTATAAAAAAATCCACATTTGGCTAAACCACTCTAAGCTTAATCTTAAATCATTTCTCTAAATGGATTTTCCAACAAGTAACCTGACTGCAGTAGGCCTACATGTAAATCACCTATGTTAGCAAATCCTTTTTTATTTAATGTATTGAATAAATGATGCAGTATTAATAACTACAGTATTTAAAAGAAGATGAAATTTATAAATATCTCACAATAGGGAATAAGGTCTAAATATATTTAGCCTATTCAGTACCCCTACTTCTAATATTATTCAAGTATTCTAATGATAGAACAAAGAAATTAATAAAAGTTGCTAGCCTATTATTAATAAATTAAATTTGCTATTTTAAAATAATATTTTCAACTTTAGTAACTTAGTCCACATTAAACTTACGGTACCTCAGGATGAGAATTATTGAGAAACCAAATTCTGTCACAATGTAATAGATATCACTAAGCAAAAAGTATATTTTTGTATTATCCCAATCCTAATTATAATTACATTTGAATACATTACATAAAAAAAGATTAGCCTGTAAAACAATACTCTATATTAAGAAGCTGTTTCTGTTGCAAAATGCAAATGTACGTTACACCTACCTTAATATTATTATGCATAACATAACCTATAAACTTAATGCTATTATATTGGAAACATATTAAATTTTCTAAAAAATAATAGATATGTACGTATTATTATTTTATTATAAAATATTATATTATCTAGAAAATATTAAATTACTTCTACTTATTTTTTGGTACAATCGCAAATCATATGAATAGTCTATAATTGAAAAAGAACGACAAACCAGGTCTAAAAGTATTCTATTCCCAAATTTTGATAATGAAAAACAAGCCCAAAAAGGTCAGCCAAGTTGTTCTTACTGTTTAAAGTTTGAGTTTAATAATTCCGTCCAAAATTAATATATAATGAGCTATGAATTACCCTAAGTGGGCTAATTAGTCTATATCATTCTAGAAAATAAGTCAGACTTGAACCATTTCTCAATGACAAACACATTACCAGTATTCCCACCTTGGCACCGATATTTTGAGTTCCAGATATTTCCAATTCCGCCATCTGACAAACAAGTAATTTGAGTTCCAGATACTCCCAATTCCGCCTAGCAACATATTTCGAGTTCCGGATATTTCCAATTCCGCTGTCTGACAAATATTCGGAGTTCCACCCAGCAACAGTTTTCAAGCATAGGACAACATTGATATTTTGAGTTCCAGATATTTCCAATTCCGCGGCCCCCTCTTGGTCACAGACAGCACCGTATAGCGCATGCGTTAGTAACGGTTTTTTTCCCGTTCCATTCAGTCAGATCCTTCAATGTAACGTTCTTTGTGATGATGGTTACCGAGCACCGTAACTGGAGCCGTCATTCCATTTCGATGATGATATTATTATCCAATGATGATTTATCATTGAATTCGATATAATAATCAATATATTATCATCATTCCATTCAATAAAAGTGAGATTACCTTTCAATAATATAATTAATAGAATATAACGGTTGTTATTTAACTAATGTTGAAAAACACTATAGCTAAGTCAGCATAATTGTCATTTCAAAGCAAAAACCTAACCCCCTAACCTCCCCTTTTATATTTGAAACTTTAAAAGACATAAATCTTTGTAAAGACCTGTAACCCCTTCCAGCATATTGCAATTTCAAAGCAAAATCCTAACCCCCTAACCTATCTTTTCACCTTTGAAATATCAAAAACCATAAAGCCCTTTCTAGCATATTGCAATTTTAAAGCAAAAACCTAACCTAGCCTTATGAAACAATTTTGAAAATAACTTGAAATAACCTAACCCCCAACCCTTTCACATTCAATACTTTGGATTTCAAAGCGAAATCCTAACCCCCTAACCTATCCTTTCACCTTTGAAACAACAAAAAACATAACTCCACCTGGACCTTAGCCCCTTCTAGTATATTGCAATTTCAAAGCAAAAACCTAATCTATCCTTATGAAACATTATTGAATATAATCTAATCCTTAACTCTATTTTGTCAATTAGTTGAATTTCTACATTGTTGATAAACGATGTGGCAACCTTGCAATGCGTGAAAGAGATAGTTATTTTTATGTTAAGTCCATAAGGTGGGCATAAAAACCCCCAGGGACACGTCATGAGAACACAAAGAAGCAAGTAGGCCAGTCGACCTACTAGTCCAAAAGAAAAACAAATAAAGCAAGCAGAGGAAAGAAATTAATTAAAATAGGCGCTTACCAAGCTGCTGTCCAACATGAAAAACTCACGGAGTGAGTACAAAGGATTATTCAGCAATAAGTCTCTCAGGACCCTCCGAAATTTGCCGGCAGGCAGATTCCTAGCCATCACCGGCAGCTTGTTGAAGAGCCTGACAGATAGATGACCATAGCTCGATCGTGTCCTGCTCAGTCTTTGGTAGGGCTCATCCAGCCTCTGTCTCCCTCTAGTCTCATGTGAGTGAAAATTCTGCCTTGTTACAAGCTCCCCCACATTTGCATGTGCCATCTGCTTTGTTGAATGATACACAAGGATAGCAACATCATTGCAAATCACATCTTCCATTATAACGTGGACCTCACTATAGATACTCAAAGAATACTTTTGAATAACTATGTGATAACTGTGACCGTTGCTGGCCGTTACTCTGTATCTGAGACAAAGAGAAGCTGCTATAGTGAGGTCCTCGTTATAATGGCAATGGTGTTGCTATCCTTGTGTATCATTCAACAAAGCAGATGGCGCTATCTCTTTCACGCATTGCAAGGTTGCCACATCGTTTATCAACAATGTAGAAATTCAACTAATTGACAAAATTGGAGCGCGCCTAATTGTAGCGAGATTCGAAGGTGAACTTTGGTGTCACATTGTAAAAATTTCATATCAAAATCCTTAGCATAATCAATCATTCAACTTCAATTTATTTTGTCCACTCAAATAAATTTATTCAACCGTCAAAATATTAACCGTTATATTTTTATATGATTTTGTCATTGCCATCTCGATCATACTGTTAACTGTTCCAAGGAGGATAATAAACTGTTCCAATACTCTGTTACAGAATGTAGTATCTGTTCCATTTCCAATTTCCAAATTATTAGGTGTTATTAGTATGGAAGTTTTGAATAAATATTAGCCTACAACTACAAGCACTACAGACCTTCACCTTCCAGTCTTATGTTTAGTTAGCCTAGGACCTTATTATGTGATGAAAATGTAATTTTATTTAGTATTATACTGTTGAGTGATAATTGAGTTTCTTATCTAAAATATTAAAAAGTGAATATAGAATTATCCTCTTGCAATAATTGCGGTAATAGCCAGTCTTAAGCTGTTCTTGAAGGTAAAGCTAGTTTTCTTTTATTCTCTATAATAGTATGTTTATGCAATCTGTTGAGATTTGACGTATTTATTTTAACACTTATTCTTTCTTAAATGTATTTTTAAAGGTAGGCTAGTTTATAATACAAATACAGTAAAGCTAAAGTTTA
>NW_024090390.1:0-39453 GCF_014356525.2 Nilaparvata lugens
TCATAATAACTTACTCCTTAGGAATCATATCATCAAACCAATTGATTATTTTTGCGACGCTATGAAAAATAAAAATTCATGATAAATTAGCTATAGGCCTATGAATGCATGCATTATCGAAATAATGCAAAGTTTCGATTTATAACTTATTGGATAAAACAAGTAGACTCTATAATTATGTCCCATTAGTTTTTTTGTCAATGAATGGTATAGTGAATTTTTAGTCCAACATCCACACTCACGTTCCAAATTCGACTCTGACTACGCGGCTGACCTTGGGATGTCGGACTTGTTGGACTTTCAGTTGTTGATTCAAATCGTTCAGCTATATATAGACAATCATGATCCAACATTGAATTTTGAACCTCAAGTCGGACAAAAAAATCGGATAGTGAATGCCCCGATGATATTTCATTACTTACTAATAAAAATAGCAACAATAATTCAAAATATTATTTGTTTTCATTTTGACTATAAATAAATTATTGGAAAATTTTTTCACGAAAGATAATGTATTGGTTTGGATTATGCATGCACTGGGCAGGGAGCAGGCCCTTTAGCATTTGAATAGCGGCGCGTTACATAATCCACTGCCTGCAGTAGTCGGTGATGCATCGTATTATTTGATAGAGACAAGATCAAGATTGTTATTTTCAATCAAATGAAATTTAGTTTTGCATAAACAATAAAATGATTCTTATACCTTGAAATTACTTTAAAATTTGAAGTATGAATATTATTTATTTCAACTGGATAATATTATTGGTGAATTCATTTTTTGTTCCTATTCCTGCTCTAGAAGGCCGTAAAAGTGACCGTTGCTGAACTTGTTTTCTATCAGCTTGAGTTCAATTCAAATAGAAATTTCAAAACAAGTAGAAACAATGCAGGGCAATTCAGGAACTTTTTTATGATAATATCGACATCTAATTACTGATAATCATTAATAGTGCTCTATCTTATGTTCAAAGTTCAAGATTATGTGCTCACATTTTTCAAAATGTTAAACTCGTTACTTATTATGTCAAACTCGTAACAATTTAACCTGTTTTAAAATGAGAATGCAATGTTTGTGTGATTCAGTTTGTTACAAAAAGTTTTAACTTATAAGAAAATGTATATTGGTGAATGTGAAGAAGATGTTCGTTTGGACGTAGTAAAATCATTGAAAAGTTTTGGCTTGAAATACAGATTGAAGAACTTGGACAAATCTTCATCAATGGTAAGTGTTTTGTTTTTACTGTAGGATAGTTTTGCAGATGTGCTCACAGTTAAGAGCGTAAGACTAAATTATCTACCAGCATAACCTTTGAAATTTCATATTTGGAGGAAATTATTGAGTGTTTCATGAGGAAATATAATAAATCATAGATTGATTGGAAATTTGTTAATAATACCATAAGTGGAGTTACAACAGGCACAGCCCAAAACAGTTTCAAAATAACTGGCATAAATATACAGCTACAAAACGTAGGTTATATTACTTTGACTATATAGGCCTACATTTGTTTCTGCACCATTTATAATAAATTATGCCTTCATCGGTGTTTTACTAAATTACTTCTAATCAAATCTATTAGAAAGAACCAACATAATCAGAAGGCACTAGTCTTTCTGAGATATTTTATAGGCGCATGAGCTTGTTTACTATACTTATAAGTTATCTAGTTTACCCATTAACATTCCATGAGAGATGGGTAGCTTATGTACCTACAGGATTATTACAAATGATTAGAAAGAACAAACATCAGAAGCAAGGCTGCCCCGAGGTTAATAGGCGCCCGGGCGAGATTTTGATATGCGCCCCCCCAAATATAGTGATGGGAGGTAGTATTTAAAAGTAAAGCTACATTGCTCTTTCAGGAGGAGAACTTCCATTATGGGCTGCATCCTCTCCTTGATAATCATGCTATAGATTTTGTAAGCAGTGTTTAGCAAGCTGATTTCTCTATAGTTGTCACAGGAACTTTTTAGTCCAGTTAACACAGACATAAAAAAGGAGGTGTGCTTGCAATTTATATTACATGAGAGAAGAACGGAACAAATAGTCCAGAACCTCATATTTTCAGCTCATTTTCCAGTTTTCAGCTTTTTCTGCCAAATCAAGTAATCTGACGGAAAAATTTGCTCCAGCCATTGTTTTAGATTATAAAATGAGATCATTCGCAACTATGTATCTCCAATAAGTACTGAGTCATGATTTTTTAAAAAAATGAGTGAAATTCAAAGAAAAAATCAACCTGTATCCTGATCTTAGATTTTAGAGCACAAAAATACGCCCAGAGGGACTTTGAATTATACATAACTTATTGGTAAAAATCGGAAGATATTGTTGATAAAAGATTTAAACGGTGTACACACGTACGTTTGCCTCGGGTGAGCATACGTGTATGGGCTTGCATTCGCACGTGTGGACACTGTTCGCTGAGGCATGTGGGCGAACCGGAACCCTGTCGGTATTTTGGCGTGCTCAAAGGCGCCTCGGGCGAGCATTGAATGTACGTGTGGACGCGATTTTGCCATACGGGTGAGGCAAAAACGTAAACATTGAAGGCGTCATAACCTAATTCCAATGAATTAGGTTAATGAATGACAATCAAATTGTGATCCAATAACTAATTGTAAATTGTAGGATTTTTGTAGGATATGTGGATTGTCAAATATTTAAATAGAAACATGCATGGAGTATATAATTTGTATCATGATTAACAAATTTAGAACTGCATAATTTAAGTGAAAAAAGCTCCTCTACAGGGTTCCTACAAGAAAGTATAGCTCAAATATTATTTTACTGTGGCTATCAAATCATATTGTGTTTGTTTCATGTTATCAATCAGAGTTGTTAATTAAAATTGTAATCTTCAATATGATATTATAAATTTTAGATAGCTAGGCTATCTATAGAGAGATTTATTCAAACTTTGAACTAGTATTCCCTTAAAGGTAAATCTTGAAGCTAATCTTTTGAGAATCTTGTTTTGTCATGTGTATGAGCAGAGTTAGTTTAAAATGGGCAGCAATTTAGTATTTGATTCAATTTATGGCTAATTTCCTTAAAGAAGACTGTCAATTTTGTGAGACAGTGTTGAGTGCTTTGATTAGGTCATCAAAACTTCTGGAATTATTGTAGAAATTTTCTTTTTTTGAGATTCAGAATAGATATTGGAAACCAACAAATGAATCGCCTAATGCCAAGAATCTCAAAGTTATTGCTTCCCTCATGATGATATCATTTTTTGTTTAGATAACTAGTTAAATTAGATTCAGTATATTAACAAGATAATGTTTTGACAACCTAATAAAGTTTGAGTTGTCAATATTATGTCATTTTATTTCAATTACAGCAATTTATTTCCTTACTTCAACCTACAATCGTTCAACCCACCAACATCGTTTGTCAAGTTTTATTTTTGATTTTATTATATAAATCATTGAAATAAAATGATACTGCTGCAATTTGTGATAACTATCTTCAATTATGGAATGGCGCCATTGTTGTCATGTTGTGGAAAATCTACATCTACCATGTCTTCGTGTCGTCTGCAAATCAGATAGCTTTTTGAATGCCGAGGCATATGTGGATCGCGTCCACAAGGACGTACAGTGAATGCTGAGGCAGGTGTGCATACGGTTGTTCGCGCGAATCTGTACGGACGTGTGTACAAGGCTTTAAACTCATCAGAATTAATTTTGTCTTTAATTTTACTCATTTTTGAAAAATCATAACTCAGTACTTATTGGAGATGGATATAGATAGTTGCGAATGATCTCATTTTATTCAGAATTTTATAATCTAAAACAAAGGCTGGAGCAAATTTCACATCCGATTACTGGATTTGGCAGAAAAAGCTGAAAACTGGAAAATGAACTGAAAATACGAGGTTTTTGGGCCACTCTGTATCTAGCACAAGAAAATTTTGCATGAAGAATTGGTTCTGGATTTTTCTCATGTATCCAAATAATATTATATTAAAATCTGGTGAGGCGCACTCACACAACTTTCCTTGCCGTTATGAAAATTGATCACCTTACGCTAGTGTTCTCGCGCATCCCAAGTCTACTATTCAAATACATGAGACAGCTGGTGATAGGACAATAACGCTGGAGACTCACGCGGTCTGCTACTTCGTAGTGAATGATTTAATAGAACCAACAGTTGCCAACAGTTTGCAATTTAATAATCACATTTTCTCGAATTTCAAGCTTATTTTCAATTTTAGGTGAACATGTTACTGGACATTAATTGTAGAGATTTTCATGCTCAATCTTTTCCACTTGGATTATTTTGTTTAAATATTGTATATGAAATATAATAGCCTAATTGAGAATCTAAAATCAAACTTCGCATAGATGGGGCGGAGCTCCTGAAATTTTTACAGATATAGCCTAGGACTTATTGCAGTTGATAGAGCTTATCAATGACTATTTCAGGTATGAATTTGATCAAAATCGTTGGAGCCGTTTTCGAGGAAATTGCGAAAAACACTGTTTTTGACAACATTTTCGCCATCCAAATTTCAAGTCATTTCTCTGGGAGATGAGATATCGTGTACACAGACGCACATACACTCATATACACACACACACACACACACACAACACACACACACACACACACACACACACACACCACACACACACACACACCAATACCCAAAAACGTAAAAAATCAGAACTACAATATAAATTGCAAGCACCAATGTATTTTAGTGACTGGACTATATCTCCCTTTTTGAAAAGAGATTTGACTGTAGCCACTTTCCAAACTTCCGGGATCCTCAATAATTATTGTCTCCAGCACATATCAAATGGAGGAAGTGAAGTTTGAAGAAGAGTTCCCTATGCTTGAACAGCTCAATATTTAAACCATCCGGTCCAGCTTGTCTTATCTTATACTCTTTTCTCACCTTGCATTCTGCAGGCTAAAACCCATTTAATTTTAAATTTCCGTTGATATTCCTAAATTGAAAAATTTGAATTTATTTTGAATTGAAAATTTTCAATTTAGAAATACCAATGGAAATTTAAAAATAAATAGGTTTTAGCCTGCAGAATACAAGGTTAGAAAAGAGTATAAAATAAGAAGTTTTATCACCCAGCATTAGACAATGAAGCGACAATGAAGCGAATACAAGGGGCAGTGGGCGCGCACAGGTTCACTCAATGACTGGAAAAATATACACCTATGCTATGCGTAGAGTGACTGTATTTACCAAAGTTTTTATTGTTTATGCCACAATTAACACCACACATATAAGTAATGAATTATACATAGAAATGGATTGATAAGAAAATGGTTCAAGACCTTTAACGTGAAGGTGAAATAAAGGTACTTGAACCGAAAATGTCGGGGCGCTAATCATCATACGACCGGGGCGACCGCCCCGGTCGCCCCACCCTTTGGGCGGCCCTGATCAGAAGGGACTAGTCTATCGGAGATATTTCATAGGCGCTTAAGTTTGTTCACTATACTTATAAGTTATCTAGTTTACCCATTAACATTCCATGAGAGATTGGTAGCTTATGTAGGCTACAGGATTATTACTAATTGTATTGATTCATTAAAAGAAATGATTCAACAAAGAACAAATCCGTAATAAACAAAATATACCAATGTAAAGATAAAATTAAAAAAAATCAATGCATGCCTTCACCTCGGGTCCCCATTAGACTAGGCAGCCAAGACTTGCAGCCAGATGGGCAACCAGATCACACAATCTGTCGGCTAAGAAACTAAGAAGTCACTCTCCGTATTCGGCATTGCTTTAAAACTTGGGCAGCCTCGCTGTGGATACATGTGATGTCTCCAGGCTCAGCATCCAAGAAGCAGTCAAAATATGACTACCGTAGTCTAAATGCTGTAGGCTACCCAGTGACCGAGTGAGCAGAACCTGGGCGCCAGGCTGGATGCGCGTCCTGGGAATCTAGTCTTATAGTGGCCCAAGATGATTATTATTAAAAAAAAATTCAGAAATTTTCTCTTTTTATTGATCTAATGATTGTTAATTTCGGAATAGTACTTTGATAAAATATTATACCGTACTTGATACTTGTCATCGTCTTTGATTGGGCATACCAGACAGACTGTGTCAGAAAAACTGTAATTTATAATAGTGGCTCGTCAGCCAACTCTGCCAAAGAGTAAATTGGTCTTTGGATCAGTCTTTGTTTGATGAGTTCTTTCTTTATTATATGAATTATTAAGAGTCGGCCATCATGTGTAATAACTCTGATTGCATCGATCCAAAATTTCTATCACAAAAATTGCAGAATCGATGGTCAAGTTATATGTTATTAACTTACTGTAATTATTAGATTATTACCATAGCCTATATCCAGTGATTAAGAAATTTGTGTGTAATCGGATTGAAAGGATTCGGTAATAAATTTATTTCTCGCCTATATATTTCCCCTATCTTGAGTTCGATAGTCCTAATCTATAATATTATAATCGTTTTCTTCTTCCTGCATTCAAGGTTTAGGCTCTTGCCTGTTCCGACGCACAACAGTACAATTGTATATCTATCTATTACAGTATGGTAATCTAAAATTAAAATATTCATTAAATCAGTTATTCATCTTTTATATTCTATAGCCATCTTTTCCTAGGTCTACCTATATCTCTTTAGGGTGGTAGTTGAGAATTTTCAAGGGAATCCTTTCTGTTGGCATTCTGTTGACATGCTCCCTCCACTGGTTGCGATATGATATAACTTTTTCATCCATGTTAAAGGCACCCAGCTCTTGCCTTATATCCTCATTTTTAATGTGGTCCCGGCGGTCACAGCCCTTTGTTCTGCGAAGGAATCTCATTTCTGCTGCCTGCACCCTGCTCTCTAGACGTTTTGTTGTGACACATGATTCACTTCCGTATAGGAGAATAGTTTATTATAATCGTTTGAGTTTAATTGTTTTGCTGTGTATGATGTCCCAGTGAGCTCTAGGCTTGTGCGAGGGTAATGAGAAGGATGATGAGAAACTAGGAGTACCTATAATATGCTGGTTGTAATAATTTTCAGATTTTCCTTATATATGGTACGGCGAATCACACTGAAAATGTTTCAGAAGTTTTCTAATACAGTTCACTGTACTGTAATTAACAGTCAATAGTAGTAAGAGTAATATTTTTACACATACTGTACCATTTTTGTAATTCGTATTTTTACGAAAGCCTTGTGTCGAAGATTCATGTATTCAAATAATCTCATCTTCAAACTTTAAGGGATTTTTTATAACATTTGCAGGATGATTGTACTTCAGACAATCGCTTATTCGGTGTTCCATTGACGTACCTGAGGAAAGATTTTGTGCACCTACCACAGGTCAAAGACACAATATGTATTCCCGAGTTCATCGTTGAAATCTGCAACTACATAGAGGAGAAGATTACCGTGGAAGGATTATTTCGAAAGGCTGGATCTACTGCCCGACAAAAGGAAATTCGGGTAATAATAACTATTATTCATCAATTAGTCTTCTCTTAATAATTCCTTGTTCAGTGACATTAAGTTATGGAAAGTTTTACCAGAATTCAATATACAAAGCTTAATTGGTCTAAAAGATACAACTTTAAAATTTATTATAGATTCATAGATTGATTGAAAATTTCTTATTAAATAATGGTTAGTGGAGTTACAACAGCCTAAAATAGTTCCAAAATAACTGGGATAAATATACAGGTACAACAAGTAGGCTATGCTTCTTTGACTAGCATATATAAATTTGCAGTATTTATCTGGCCTATATTGGTATATTACTAAATTATCTTGTTAGAATTGAGGAATTTATGAAAGAAATAATCACAAACTGCAACTTCTCTTGAAATATGAGATACATTTAATGTGTATTAAAGAGAAACCCCCACATTTTCAAATCTTTTTGAATAGGTAAAAATGTTTTATTGAAGCCATATATTGTGTACCAAAATTTTTAGGCGACCATATTGAAATAATTATGTTATGCAATATCCCTAATTATCCATCTTGAATATTTACGATCGAAATATCTTTAGGAAATATACTCGGCTTCATAAATTTGATTAATCGGTTTCTCTATTATTGTTTGTTTAATCTTATTTTTCATTTCACTGATACAGGCACTGCTAGATAGTGGAGAAGGAATTGATCTCACTGCTCACCATGTTATCGACATAGCAAATATTCTCAAGGTGTTTTTGAGGGAACTACCAGAACCATTGATACCCTACAAGTACCACGATACATTTTTAAGGTTTGTTTTCTTATAGTAATTAGTAATTCAAGCGTATATTGGTATTTTATTTATGTTTGTGAAATGGTCCCTAGACAATCTAGTCTCACAGTTACCTTACCTTTCAAATCTATGCAAATTGAAATGTTTCAATATTGGGTAAAATGTCAATAAGATACTAAGTACAATAATTGATAAATCAATATTCTCGAGCTATCACATTTCTGAAAGATTTAAAACATAATAGGCCTATATATCTCATTATTCCCAAATAACGTGAAAAATTTATTTCTCTTATGACTGTGCACGTAGAAAGACGTAGAAAATTCAAAATTCTCAAATAAAATGGAAGTTTGAAGATGCAGATAAATTTATATTTTTTATTATATTATTATTTAGAAGACAGATATTCGTGTAGAAATTTAAGAGCAAGCATAACATTGATTTATTTAATAGGCTACTAAATTTTGATATTGTTCATCATATCCAATGATTGCGTCAATGTCTTCATGTAGATGGGAGGAAAAAATACATTATAGTATATTGAAGCTCCCTTATTCCACCAAAAAATAATGTGAAAAATGATTTTTTTTGTGTGGGGAGTGAATGAATTCATTTAAGAATATAATATGAATATGATAGATGTAATACTCCTATGGGAATAGATGGAATCCATAGCTCAATAACTCAAATATCTCAAAAAGTTATACGTTTCATTGTGTCTAAATTATTCATGTCACCCAACATTACTAGAAAAAATTATATTTTTTTCAGATGTTTGGGATTACAGGACAGAAAAGAAGAGGCTGTGATTTTGAGTTGTCTTCTACTTCCTCAAGAACACCTCAACACATTAGCGTTTCTAATGATGGTAATTTATTTCATGTTTTCAAATACGATATATAATCTACTTATTCTCTAATAAGTTGTAGATTATCTTTAGGATTGAATGTTTAGTCATTAACGATTATAAATTCTGCAAACCTTTAGGAGAAAGAAAACAGAGCCAAAGTTTAAAACTTATGTTCTTTAAACAAGTAACAAACTGATCAATCGAGGGAATGTTAGTCACCCTATTCGACTTTTCATGTTTATGTTATTGAAGGGACGGATTCAAAGAACCTCACACGTCAACCAAAGCTTATTGTGTGTCCCAAGTATGTTAGTTGGGCAACCCAATTCCTGTGTCCTTTACAAGGTCCAGGCGTTTTTTCCCTATACTAACATCCCATTCCTCACCTGGTTGCTTGCATCCAATCAGAGCCCTTCTCCTTGCCCCTAGTCTCTCGCAATCCAATGTGATATGCTTGGCAGTCTCTTCAGACTGATTACAAAGCCTTCACATCTGACTTTCATTTCTGAGTCCAATTGTGTGGAGATGTTTCCTGAAGTGGCCGTGTCCATTTATCAGGGCAATCAACTGCTTGACCTGACCTCTACCCAGACTCACCAGCCACATGGTGAAGCAAGGGCTTGCGTCTGCCAGCAGCCTTTTGCCAAGTGCTTGACCAGGGTGACCTTGCCATTTCTGGTGATGTAAGTCCCTGGACCATTTACTTATTGTATGGAAGGCAGTTGTTTTGCTTATGCCACAGTTTGGCTCTGGACCAAAGAATGACTTAGCACACTCGTTACCTCCTATGCCTACATGGCCAGGTGCCCAACCAAGATGCACAGAGTTGTGTGTTGCAAGTTTGCTTAGTGTTTTGTGGCACTCCCACACAAATTTAGACTTGATTTCTTTGGAGTCAAGAGCCTTGAGGTTGCCTGACAATCCGACAGGATTACTATATATGCTTGTCGCAATAGTGTCTGGCAATGCCTACGTTGGCACAAGCCATGATGCCCAAAATCTCTGCCAGAAAGATGGTACAGTGTTGTCCCAGACTTGCACAAAGTTGTGTTCTGGGTGAATCACTATACACCCCTGATTTTCGTTATAAACATCATTGAACATTATAAAAATGTTCAATGGCAGTAAGCCAAGAGCAACTTCAAAAGTTGCTGACGGGCTGCTCCTGAAAGCTCCAGTGACTATAAGTGTTTGCATCCTTTGTAACTTGAGAGTTTGGCTGTGGTTGTAACCTGTTTCACATTATTGTCCACCAGACTAGTGACTCCATCAGTTTATTGCTCAGTGATACAAGATAATTCAATTCACTATCTCATAAGATGAAATGAGCAAGAGAAAATCAACATCATTAGAGGAGGGAAAGGTTCAGCCAAGAGGTGCTTCTGAACACTAGAGGTTGTGGAGCAATCTATTGTGCTAGAATAGGATTAGATCTCGCATGATTTTCGTGCACGATTTTCCAATGATATTTTTGACAGTGTCGCTTCGCCTTCACTCAAAAGGCACAACGGAAAAGATAAATGTTAATTTTATTATTGCATGAAAATTTGAAAATTGGTTTACACAGCTATTATACTGTGTAAATTATGTAATTAAATTTTAAGGTGACTATTATAGCCTAGTCTATTGCAGGAGGAGGACAAGACACTATTGAAATTTTTGGTGGTAGCCGATGAAATCTATTTGCCACTACAATCTTAATAAATTCAAAACACTTTTATAAATCTGGTAACCGGTATTTTTTCTTTAGGACAACTTTTAATATAAATAAAAATCTCAGTAACCTTTTAAATTATTTTATCACTTTAAAATGACATTAATGACCGAAACATGTTGTGATTCAAAAGGGTACTGAGATTTTTATTTTATCTTAATAAATTTAAAACACTTATAAATCTGGTAACCTGTCTTTTTTCTTTAGGGATAATTTTAATATAAATAAAAATATAAATCTCAGTTCCCTTTTAAATTATTTTATCACTTTAAAATGACATTAATGACCGAAACATGATGTGATAAAATAATTTAAAAGGGTACTGAGATTATATTTTTATGTTATCTGGTAACCTTTATGTATTAAATCATAAATTTTCAATCTCATTCACATACTTTTTCATTCGAGCACTACAAAATGCATTATAATATCTCACTCAATAATCATTCTACAAAGGTTTGTTATTTTGCAGTTTTTGAACAAGGTTTCTGCTCATTCTGAGTTGAACAAGATGGGCGTGAGCAATTTGGCCATTATTCTTGCTCCCAGTGTAATGCCCGTTCTAACTCCAAAACTAACTCCTGAGGGAAGTCAAATCATCAATCAACACGTCCAAATTGTTCAGGTGAGTTCTGACGATCAAATCTATTCGTGTGTCTATCTGGTAAAAAATTTGCATCTTAGTGATTGGAACAAAGAAACATGACACTACGTTAGCTGGTTAACAGTGGAAATTGTTGACAAATTGTTTCTATTCTATCTTCTATGCCAGTTGTTGTTATCATTCGTTTCCAATTATTGTACTTCAAATCTATAGTGAGGTTCACGTTATAATGGCAGTATTTGATTAGCAATGGTATTGTCTTTCATTCAACAAAGCGGATAGCGCTATCTCTCTCTCTCGCTTTGCTCTGTTGCCAGATCGGCTTTCAACAATGTAGAATTATTGATTAATTCACAAAATATTTCATCTTAGTTATAAAAATTTATTATGAAATTATTGAAAAATATAATTTCTTGCTTAATGAAATATAATTGATTATTTTAAACGAATATGAATTATTAATATTACATTAATAAACCTGTATCAGCTACCGTCAAGAAGGCATTGAAAGACTGAGGATCGGCAACGTTGTTCTCCTATCTTTCTTCACATAACATGGACTATAGTTTCTGCATTCTACTTTCTACACAAAATTACATGAGTTTTTTAGTAGATTTCTGAGATGATCTTGAAGATTTTAATCTAAAATAGGCTACTAATAATATTCTTTTAATGTACTTTATACTACTCATTTTTTAGATTCTGATTCGAAATTCGGGACTGATTGGAGTGGTTCCAGAGCATATTTTGTCAGGCGAGTTGAGTTTTTCAAGTGCATCCTTCCAAGAATCTTTCTCGAATAAAAATACAGCAAAAAAGAAGAAAAGAGTGGCTCTCTAACCAGTGAGTGAGCTTTCAAACATTGTATTCGGTTTAGAAAATGTTGATTAAATCTACTATCAATACTCCAGTCGATTTATTCAATGATTCAACGTTCTAGAATCGAGTGTTGCATGAATTAAAATCTTTAAATAATTTCAGAGTGATTCAGATAGAGGCTGCAAATTTAGGTGAAGGTTAAATGCAACACACTCAATATGAACAACTATTTCATGAATATGAGTATGACGTGTAACTCAGTTATTCCAACTCTTAAGGCTGGTTTACACGTCGCCAATTGGCGAGACAGTGTTCTTTGGACAATTATTGTATGTGGACAATTATTGTCCAAAGACAAAAATGTCTCGCCAATTGGCGATGTGTAAACCAATCTTAAAGCTACGTACAGACATGAGCGCCACCAACGCTCGCATTTCACCTTTCATCAGCTGATTATATCTGTATTTGGACAGAAACCGTAAGTTACAGATATAATAAACGTAGTATCAGCTGATGAAAAGTGAAATGCGGCGCTGATGAAAAGGTGTTCGTGGCGCTCAAATCTGTACGCAGCTTTATATCAATTTAATTTAAGTTTGACATTTCCAATTGTATATTGTGTATACTTGAAAGAGAATGAAACTTGTCTCTATTCCATTCTAGCAGCTCATAAGAAAATTAGTCACAATCAACTTGAATTAACGATTTTCTAGTGTGGTCTCCGCACATAACATACATGCCAACTGAATACGCGTTTATTCTGTAATAATCTATATTGGAATGAGTATAACCTATAATGAATGCTTTAGAGTGTGGGGTCATGTTAAACCAGCTATAATTGTGAATTTTCTATTTCCGATCATAATCTTATTTCATTCATCTCATGTGTAATCGCATTCCAATTAATGGAATTATGATTTTTTTCAAATTTATGAATAAAATCATTTTCCAATATAAATGGATAAACTTTTCAAATATTTTACGCAGTAAAATAACCTATTTTGATACTACTTAGTTTTGACCTTCATCCATTAATGATCATCTTCAACTACAACCACCTGAAAAGTATGATAGAATATTTTATCCGTTTTATCGGACACCCATTTACAGATGACACAATGAAAAAAAAAATTTTTAACATTTTTCCCTGTTTATATTGGTATATCTGTATAATGTTATAACAAAAATTTCAAAAAACAAAACAAAAAAAACTTTAAGCAGTAATGGGTTAAGTCTAGTCAAATATTCAACTTTTAAAATCATAATATTGCCTCACAATCATTCTTTTTCCTCTAGTATTTTTCAAATCCCCATGTCCATCTGTCTCATACAGTACATTTTTTTTAAATTGATACAAATCAGTTTATCAAAGAAATGTTCTTGTTTGTTAAGTGGGTTAAGAATTTCTGGCTATCGGTCTCTTATGAAGCCGTACAGTGAATTATGCTTTCAAGTCCATGCTGATAAAATCATCAATTCTATAATAATTATCTATATCCATCGTTCTTGTTTAGTAATAATTATTTTCTGATCCGTCATACATCCATTCACTTTCCGAATGTTGTAGGAATGTTCATTGGATTGCGCAAAATTGTGAGCAGAGGCTCTCCCGGCGCAGAGGAAGCTCGCACTCCAGACTTTGACAAACACACGCCGTGCATCATGTCTGGCAAGAAGAGAAAAGTCAATGAACCAATCATCGCTCCAATGTCCGCTAAGAAAAAGTAAGTACAGCTGGATTTAGTGGGATGATGACATCTAACTTCATTTTGTATTATTTTCACTAGATACAGTTATGTTGTGAAATTTCTCCTCATTTAAGGTGCATTTGTGCGTAAATTTTCGCAGTCGACGATGACAAGCATTGTTGACATTCATATTGTCCAAATTTCAAGTTTGCTAAAACTGCTGATCACTGTGCTAACTTTTCATCATTTGTCTTTATTATCAAAGAATTAAACATTTCTAATTATACCAACATATTGCCATTTAAAAATATAAAAAAGTATAAGCTCAACCTGCCCCATTAAAACATAATTCAAAATGGACAAAAATCATGAAGTGTAAACATATTTTTGGACAATTTCTATTTAAATTTGGGAAAGGAACAGTTTCTGGCTTTAAGCCTGTTGTTCCTTTCCCAATCATTCATAGTTGAGAATGACAACGCTGACTTATGGCTAGCTGACTTAGCCTAAAATAGGCTGATTATACCACTACACTATACCTATTCCTTGATAAATATTATGCCTCATTCCAGCTTTTCGCTTGTGCGTGGGTGATTTTTATTTATTTATTTCATTGACATCACAAATCATAATTATAATATATAATATGATTGAGAAAAGACAACAGGCAACAGGCATAGCCCAAAACTGTCTTCTCCCAAACTTTTACAAATGAAAGTTTCAAAAAAGAATGCGGTTAAAATTTCACGTTTCACTTCAAAAAGTCCAATTTCCACTTCAAAACTAATGACTAAACTAAAAATTTCAAATTTCGATTTTCAAAAACTAATTAAAAACAAAAAATATTTCACTCAAATCTCTACAAATTGGAAAATTTTAAGCCAGAAAAGAAATACAACTTCACTATTCACTAATTTATGAGATGATCAAACGTCCATGCCTATTCGGCGGGATTCGAACCCACGACCAGATAGCAGCGTAGCACTAGCAGACTGAAGGGTGCAACGCCTTAGTCGACTCGGCTATCTGGCTATCTTTTGCAAGATATACAGATAGTTGGTACTCCAAGACTTGTCATCTACTATTTACATTACTTATTGATCTATTGTAAACGATAATGTAAAACAATGTTTTTTTACAGGAAGGAAGTGCTTATGAATCTACCTCAGGGCTCTCTGCTGCCAGAAACACCATTCAAGTCATCAAGAAATCATAAAAATGAAAACTTGTCGCCAAGAATATTAGTTGCTGGACAGTAAGTAGCATCTTCTCAAATTCAAAACTATTGCAAATAAAACTGTATTGTCATTCAGACATGGATTGACTAATTAATATGTGTTTACAATTCAGTGATTACCAACTATATTATCAACTACACTATCAAGACATTTCATTCATCTTAATAATTTATCCTAGCATATCTAAATCAAGTTATTAATGTTCTTTATCAATTTTATATTATGAAAAAGCTATTTTATCAGAATTTTTCATCAGCCCCGACCTCATATAATAAGAGATAGGTCACGGTCTCATAATTTGATCCCTGGACTGATTTAACTCTTCCTATTTCACTCGATATTATCATTATTATATTACCTCTTCCACAGCATCAAGATGCTACTATGCATAGCTATAACATTTGATCAAATAGCTGATTTGAATCCAGCTATTTGAGTCAACCATCCAGCAAGTGGTAATTTTATAATAAGTGGTCTAGCAGTCAGACATGCGCAGTTGGCTTACATCAACTTCCACCCGCCCCCAAAACGGAAAACTAGAGATTAACTTATTACACCATATTATCTTTATATTATAATAATATTATAATAATATAACTTACAGAGTCAAAATGGTATATCCTTTTAGAACATGTTCTTCCACCTTCTTAATCGTCAGTAACGAAACTATTTGAGTGTTGGTTAGATTTTCCAAGTATTATAGTTTCAAGTTTTATGGTTTTGAAATGATAAAATTGGTTACAATATTATATTTTCAATTTCATTCGTAACAGATACTAATGAAATATTATGTTTTATCAACAGGAAGCCAGGCAAAAGTAAATCACCAACCTTCAAGACAAAAAGAAGATTCTTCTTCAGGCGCAATTCCGAAGGGTAAGTCCATCGATTATCTCCAGTGTTGAGAAAAGCTTATTATTTCTTACCTATCATAGCCTTGAATGGTGGAGAGATAATAATTATCGTACTCAAAAATAAGTTCAGATTGTACCAAGAGCTTTTTGGTGGTTGAACTCTTTTACAGTAAAAAATAAAATCAATCATTTGGCCACAAGATTAGGTTAGTGTAAAATATGTTTGGGAAAAAAGTGCTAAAAATCAGTATGGACACACTAAAATCAGTATTCCACAAACCGTTACTGATTGTTTGTTTAAATGAGATTGAGTGGGAATGGTTACTCTTCCTGCACCCAGCTAAATTTATGAATGAAAAATAATTTATGCAATGAATGTGAATAATTTATTATAGTCGTTCTCTACTTCAATAATTGATGAATGTTATCAATTTGGCAATGACGATGCAATATCGTATTCCCATATTGTCAACCTCTTGTAATTTTGAATTCAAATCGATTCGATCAAACCATCTCAAACTTTTTGGAAAAAATACGATTACTAAAAAATAACTGCTCCTGATGGAACTACGTTTTCGAATCGATGATATATTATGTAGATGCTGTGTATGTTTTGAGCATATTCTGATAACATTATTTTAAAAGTATAATACTTCACCATGTTCCATTCCAGTGCGTGAAAGAATTTACTACCTGACTGGGATCCCAATTAGATGTATTTATTTATTCATTGATAGATACAATATCATTCTCAACTATGAATGATTGTGAAAGGAACAGGCTTAAAGCCCAAAACTGTTCCTTTCCCAAGTTTAGATAGAAATTGTCAAATGTAACATAAGTATTGTTGGAAAATATTTTGTGAACTTATTGAGTTTGTTGCTCTTCAATAATTACATTTCAATTAATAATTAATTACAATTTTTGCAGGGAAATTCGAGATAAGCAGTCAAAATCTCTTTCTTCAAGTGCGTTGAAAATATCCCGTCTGAGTCTTCTAGGAAAAAGCGGGCGGAAGAAAAAGGTAACCCAATCATTTCAGATTAATTTTCATGTTCATAACCTGTAGGCCTATAGCCTACTGTAAATTTATCGTAAATCAGCTTCATTTTCAATTTCAAATAATGACAACTTGCAGTCATAAAGATTACACTTGCTAATAATCCTTATTATTCTGGTTGGTAGTTTTTTCAGCTTCGGTTGATTCTCTATATTGGATTGGAAAAATATTACCAGTGTGTAAATCTCACACAGACCACTGTATTTTCGGAAATTCATTCTTTTTTCTGTCGTTCCTAAATGTATGAGTGTATCAAATCCATTTAACTTTTATTGTATTTGTTAGTTTTTCAAGTATAAGATTGACAAAATTAATTTATAATCTCCGTATGTTATACTTTTATAGAATCTCACTCTTATTTTTCCAAACATTTAAATTCATTCTTGTAATGAATCTGAGTCTCCAATTGTTAATTATCCACTAGATATTTATATTAATCTAGGTTACTCCTTTTTCATTTACATAATTTTCAATTAACTGTAGGATTCATCTTGTGATTAAACAATTCAAATACGGTATTATGTTAAAATCTTCCATGCATAAGCACAGAATGCTTTTTATCCCAACCCAATAATAATCACAGTAGAAATCAAAGACAGTATTGATTGAAAAATTAAATTTTCTATATCATTCATTGAATTGCAATAATATTATGTTGCTTTATTTGTTTTAGGCAAAAGAAGAAACAGCTGAATCTTGTAATAATAGCAGTCTGATGGCAACATTGGATTCTCATGAGAGCGCTTCAAGTCTAGCACACGATCTCTCGTTACAAGATGCCGTCTCTCCAGACTACGTCCGTGTTCCAAAAAGCGAGTATGAAGCTATCAAAGAAAGAGTATCCAAAATAGAAAACAGGTTGTCCCATGAATTCGAGAATATTATAGGTGTGAATATTAGTGATTACGAAATGTCGCCTGAAAAACAGATCCAAGAACAGAAACGCTTATCGTCCGCCCATGGTGTACAAAATATTTACAATAAAACGTTGAAAGAATCCGAAAAACTGAATAGTGTTTCCACTGAGGAATTAGCGAATCTTCTAAGTCAAGAATTGAAAATACGGCGTAGCTCTTCAAATAAAATAATGCGCTCGCCTAGTGCACGAAAAATAGGATCAATCCGAAGGAGGTCAAGAGATAGTGCGTCATTGAACAATGTGAACAGCAGTGATAAAATGGGGGTTCAGCCATTCTACGCGGGCAGGAGTCTCAGAAGAGGAAAGCCCAACACTGTTCTGAGTGGACTTCCTCATCCGAGCTCTTTGGTGCCGTCAACGCATTGCACCAGCTTTGAATCGAAGCCCGGCGACCACTTTGGTGTTATGACTCGCAGTCAAGCCCGGAGAGCTTCTTCGTTTCATGGACATTCGATCAACATGCCTCCAGCAAACAATGTCAATGTTGTTGCCAACATGCCAAACAACAACTCAGCTTGGCGCTGTGCTACGGGATATTTCAACAACAATGAGGAGCAGGTCGAGAGTGAAGGCATACATGAAGATGAAGCTAACGATAATAGACGGGCTTCGATAGCAAAGCTGCGATATCAGAATGCGGGAATGGTTCTGGCCAAAGCCAAACTGTTCAACAACATGAATACTGTCGGCGATCCACATTTCACTGATCCAACACAACACAAAACAACAAGGCCACTGTCGAAATCTTTCAGGCATAACGATCTTAAAAGCAGTAGGTCCATCAGGAGAAAGCGTTCTGATCGTAGGGTGTATGGCAACGAAATGAGACCTATCGACTGTCGAAATAATCTGAAAGAAGATGAATCGAACAGACTGTTTTCTTCAGAGAAGCTGAACTGTGATGCAGGATTGGGGAAAAGAGGATCGCTCCAAGAGAAGGAGAACATGAAGATGCAGCTGCCATTACAGGTGCAGCGCTTGAGGGGCAGTGTTGTTTCGCCACTCAAGGATTGCAACCGCACGCCGACCATCAAGCGCGCCCTCACCATTGGGGCGTCACCACACCGGGTGAGGCAGGCGGCCAGTGACTACAAGATGCACTCGCGGTCGACCCCGGTCAAGGCACTCACCATGGGAGCGATGCCTCGCAGGTCTCCACGGCTCATTCAAAAGTCAAAAACTACTAATCTAAATAAATAAATGTATTCCTCTTTCGAAAATTATACATCTCAAAATAATCTTCAGGCTCTGCAAAGGCTAAAAATAAACTATCTACTGGTGATATTTTACAAAGTTTTTCCATTTCTATATTATAAAGCTATCAAAATCAAAAAGTTTTCTTAGGAAAAAAATTTTGGGACAGGACATTTCAAATTCGGTAAGAGATAATCAATGAGATTCAGAGGATAAATTCTTCATGGTATTGTTGATTGAATAAAATGAAAATTTTCTGAAAATATCATTTTTTAAAAATGTTATTCAATTTACCAAAAATAACTTTTAGTTGAGTTATTTTTGGTCATGTTTAGTAAATTGAATAATTTTCTCAAAAATTGATAGTTTTTGTTTAATCAATCAACAATACAATGAATTCATCCTCTGAATCTCATGGATTTATCTCTTACTGGATTTGAAATGTCCTGTCCCAAAAATTTAAACTTTAGGCGCTCATATCTCATAAAGTAATGATCGGAAAAAATGTTTTCCTGAGAAAACTTTTTCATTTTGATAGCTTGATGATATACAAATCGAAAATCTTTGAAAATTATCACCAGTAGAAAGTTTATTTTTAGCCTTTGCACAGCCTTAAACAAAAAAAAAAACCATTCTTATTTCTATGGATTTTATACTTATAATGTTGTGTTCCTAGAAAAATTGTTCTTTCCGAAAACTACCAATTATTATTTAGTCTAAATTAATGAATTTATTTCGCTCTCAAAAATTAGGCATCTCAAAACGATCTAAAAAATAAACCATATTCTTATTTCTATGGATTTTCTACTCATAATGTTGTTTTAAACGAATTGTACTTAGTAATATTTATCATCCCTAATCTTTTTTTATTTATTACTTATCTAATTTTACTGTACTTCTCACTCATGCATACTGCGTTTCTGTAATTAATTTAATGTCTTGGTGTCTTATTCAAACTTGTTTAGTTGAACATTTTAAATTAGTTTGAAACTTGTTTTATAGAAATGTGTTTTTAGGCGAATATTTCATCTTAACTATTCCCCTACTCTTACATCTATGTACTTAATTTTTCGTAGTTTTTCAATTCTAATTTTTACGCTATCAATGATTTTAAAACTTACTTTTGTAAACATTTGAAAACTATTTTTATACTGTGACCTTTATTTTATTAAAAAGTTTTTAATTGTTCCACGGATTCTTCGGTTTTCATTAACTCATTCTTTCGATCTTAATATTTGTTGGTAGTATTCATTTTTATTATGAAACAACAGTAGCCTACAATTGTGAAGTGTATTTGAATAATATGCTAAACGAAGGTAAAATATATTTTTTTATTTATAAAATATGAGGTTACGCTCCAATCGTTAACATATTGTATCATTCCATTCTCTTGATGAAACTTCTCAATACACTATTGTTGTAATATTTGCATGGATAATGCTGAAAACAAGAGTCTGTAAATGCTTCTTCAGAGTAGAAAGTTGATCCCTTTTCTTTGGCTTCAATCATTTGGATGTCGCTTTTCGTTGATGGTCTGTAAAGATATGAATCATAATTCCATTAATTCAGGACTAGTTCTTATCATGGAATGCTTAAACTACAATCCAATTATCCAATTTTTTGCTGATGTACAATTTTTATAGAAACTAATGAAAAATTAATTTGTATTTCTCCAGGAGCACAAAATATTAGTCTTCGTGGTTTTAAAGAGTCTCAAACTAATAGCTCGAGGAACTACTACACTAAACAGAAATATATAAAATAGTATTAGTTTCAAAGATTAAAATCATAAATAATGATGGCATCGTTTATTTAGAATTATTATTTTGAAGAGACGGATTCAAGGATCCAAAGTTTCAAAGAACCCCAAGCTTATTGTGAAAGCTTAAAGAGACCGAAGCTTATTGTGTTCTCAAGTAGTATGTTAGACAAACCAATACCTGTGTCCTTTACAAGAACCAGGAGTTTTTCCCTATGCTAACATCCCATTCATCACCTGGTTGCTTGTCGCAATCCAGTGTGATATGCTTGAATCGTGAGTTCCACACCTGACCTTCTTTGAAGGTCCTTCAACTGAGGAAGGGGCGGCCAAGTTTCCTCTAGGGCGCCTGGCCACCCTTGACTCAGTCTCTTGACCCACATTTGTGCCTGGAGTTTCACCCAATCTCTGGTCTCTTGGATTTTTTCTTTTTGCCCCTCCGAAACGTTGCCTCACCTCTCTCAATAAGTTTTGCCTGAATGGCCGCCCTTCTTTGAGCACTGGTGAGGTTTGGTCTCTCCACTCGTGACCTATGTGATTTCTACACCTGGCTTTTTGTAGGTCCTTCCGCTGAAGGAGGGGTCGCCAAATTGCCTCTAGGGCACCTGGTCACCCTCGACTCAGCCTCTTGACCTATATTTGTGCCTGGAGTTTCACCCATCTCTGGTCTCTTTTTGCCTCTCAGAAACTGCCCTAATGGGGCAGATCCCGTTGGGTTTGAAGGCAAGGCGTTACTGCCTGTCTGGAGTTACTTTGGGGTCCGTTTTAGTCGCCTCCTACGACCAGCAGGTATACTGTGGGTGAATTCTGGTTTTCAACACATTGTTGAGTACGATGTTCGACTCAACGCTCCCCCAACCCACAGGGGCTATTTAGAATTAATAATTATGATTATTTTCTACTCACGTGAAGATCGTCTGTATGATTTCTCCCAAAATACCACTTCTCTTTATAGGAGAGGCAGCTATTTCGCAGATAAAAAACAAAAAGCAATCTCTGGAAAAAATTGCAAGTTTTGTCATTTCAAAAGCATTTCGGTATAACATTCATAATGGATATCAATTATCCAATTTATTCATAATTAAAAAAACGTTGAATGTTGTCAAAAATCCACTTTATTTTAATAAAAATTAATATTTTACAGGTGCATGCTTTCCATGACAACATTTAAGTCTCTTCAATAATTATGGAAAATTTCCACAACATCAATATTCATGCCACAAACCTAATTTATTCAGCTATTTTACTAATGTAGTTCAGCTATTCATAATGTACGTTACCATACATACATTTTATTATTGGCTAATAAATAACAGCTAGGAAACATGGAATAGGAAGCTTTATCCTTTTTTGCTTTGCTTTAGGCCTATCTGTGAAAATGCTATGGCTATAACAAAACCTTTATTAGTAAAAATGCGTAATATATAGATGTTAAAAATATTTCTAGATTTATTATTGACTACTACTTCTTCGATTTTGATGAAACAAGACACACTATTTTGTTCATTATTTCAACACCATCAGAAAAAGTTTTCTACAACTTGTATTATAATGTACAAAAAATAACAATAATAATATTATTTATTCGTGGACAGAATCACAAATCATATAAATTAATATGATTAGGAAGGAACAACAGGCTTGGCCCAAATCTATACCATTTCCAAATTTTGATAAATTAATAAAATGTCCAAAAAATAGGTTTTCTATTACATGTTGCCGGTTTTCTATTACATTATTTTGTTACTACCTACTCATTAATATTTCATTTTATTATAATTGACCGATCGAAGTGAGGTCTAAGATTCAAGTCGACGGTTTGGCATTTCTCTTAATGTCTAAATGTTTATATACTTATATGTTGCGCATTTACGGCGAAACGCGGTAGATTTTCATGAAATTTGACAGGTATGTTCCTTTTTAAATTGCGCATCGACGTATATACAAGGTTTTTGGAAATTTTGCATTTCAAGGATAATATATAAGGAAAAAGGAGTCTTCTTCATCTATATATAAAAGCGAAATGGAAAAATCTACCGGACCAAAAACGTTCAAATTTGGTAGGTATGTTAAGTTGGCCCTTTAGAGGCGCACTAAGAAATCTTTTGGCAATATTTCAACTCTAAGGGTTGTTTTTAAGGGTTTAAAGTTCGTCTTTTAGCATGTATATTCTTCTTCTCCCAATCTCTTAATTATAATTGAAATTTCCATATTATATATCATATGTTACTATTATAGAACTATAATCTAGATAGAGTACCTCTTCGAAACAGTTGTTAACTGGCAACTAAATTAATAATTTTGTCAGGTTGGCATTAAGTTGAGTTGACTTTGTTAGGTTGGCACCAAGTTAAAGATTTAAATGCATTTATCGCGGAAAAATTGATTGGGCACTGCTACTTCAATCCTGGGAATGTTATATTACTAGCAGTGAGGCTCGCTTCGCTCGCCATATCCGTTTAGTCTGGACCCCCGACTGGATTGTCCTAACATTATGATAAAAATGCCCAAATGAAAAATGCAGGCGAGCGAAGCGAGCCTGCTGATCTTATTCTTGGACGATCCAGTCGGGGGTCCAGGGGGCGGAGCCCCCTGGCTAGACGGATATGGCGAGCGAAGCGAGCCTGACGGCTAGTACGTCAATATTAGAGTAAAAATCAGACTATAGAATTATCCATCATAAATCAGCTGACAAGTGATTACACAGATGTGTGGAGAAGCCAGTCTATTACTGTATTTGTATAATAGCCCAGTCAATGAAGGTCCAAAAAAGCAGTTTCGATCCGAAAATTAAATAAAAGCTGAATTTCCCACCATCGATAGAACCCTTCCAGAGGGTCATTCTCCCAAAAGTCCCAAAGAATCCCCTTAGAGCTTTCCGCCCCAACCCCCTAAAACATGAAAAATGCAGGTAAACACGGGAAATCAATTATCTCTGTAACCATTGATCGGAAACAGTTCTATTATATGCCATTCAATTAGTTACATTATGGACTACAATATTAGTTATATTCATTTTTTCAATAAAATTAACAGTTTTCTTGATAAAATGATATATATGTAAAAATTGAGGGGGTTTGTGATTTGATTTTTTTGTTTTCTCCGATTAACCTCGAAACAAGTAGTTTTAAAGAAAAATGAGCCAAATAATTAATGTAGCCACTCTCATTGCAAATCCATTGGTGTATATTGTTATGTATTTGCGATTCAATTTGACGCTGTGGAAGGGGAAACAGTCGACGCGGAACGGCGCGGCTGACTCTCTTAGCCATAGTAAACAGCAAACTGGAAATCAATTATCTCTGTAACCATTAATCGGAAAAAAATCTATCATATGTCATTCGATTCGTTACATTATGGACTAAAATATTAGTTGTATTCATTTCCTCAATAAATCAAACAGTTTCCTTGATAAAATAATATATACATAAAAATGTAGGGGTTTTTCGATTTGATTTTTGTTTTCTCCGATTAACTTCGAAGCAAATAATCTAAAGAAAATTAGACAAATAATTAATGTAGCCACATTCATTGCGAATCCATTGATGTATATTGTTATTCATTTGCGATTCGATTTGACGCTGTGGAAGGGGAAACAGTCGACGTGGTATGGCGTGGCTGACTCTCTTCACCATAATAAACAGTAAAATACGACAGTAGTAGGCCTACTGCTTTCTAAGTTGCATCTTATTCACACCATGGCGCTAGAGACAATCAATTTTGTCTATTGTTTTGACATGCGATGAAACTAATTTTTCACATTTTAATTCTCTAGAATCATTTTGTTGTTATAGATGTGCTAAATCATGACAGACAAAGATATTGTTTGCAACCGATAAAATATTCATACTATTACATAATATAATACATATTTAAAATATGTGTGTATGATTATAATTCAAAAATTTAATTCTAAAATTTATCATAAGTTTTGTCAAAAACTGAGATAAATCATAGATTACAATAGTGTTAACAGTGGCAATTTCCTAAAAAATCATAGCGTGCAGTCTTAGCTGTTTTCTACAGTTAATATTCTTCAAGCCAGGTTGATAATATACCTTCAGTTGAGCCAAATATATATGACGGCTTAGGCATAAAAAAAATATACATTGGGATAGTTGAGTCGAAACTTTCTATGATTCTCTCTGTAAAGTAGCTTATCTTCCGTTCTTACTAGTTGAATCTAGATTATTTAGACAGTTCAATATGAAAATTCAGTAGATTCTAAAGATGAAAGCCATGCAAAAATACAAATTAAGGAAGAGTAAGCATGCAAAAAAGGTAGGAAAATCATGAAAGTGTTTCACATTTAACCACAAAGTACCCTACCGTATAAGATTAATTGAAAGACGATTCATCATCTTCTATTATTTTTGTTAACACATCGATTTTTCACCTCCACTCGCATCTTGTCATTCACTATACAAGGTTGGTTGGCAGAAGCTTTCCTTTATATCGATTAATGTTGATTGAAATTGATTTTGATTAGGGCACCAAAAGGATAGATCATTTTCTATTTGAAGCATTCAAATTGAATCTATTTACAGATTTAGTTGGGTGAAGCTATTTGAAAAATGTACCTGATTATCAATTCCATGGTTTTTATACCATTCTAGTTCATTGTGATCATTGAAGGGTTGAAGTGATGAGTTAGTTCAAGTGAATTCTAGTACACAAGTATATTGTGCTTATGATGGGCTCTTCTTTATTTTCTATCGATGTTTTGCTCCAGTAGAGAAAATTTAAAATGTTGGTTCCACATTTTATAAGCTTTATAAATAATATAAATTTGATAACTCCAATATCAAATTAATCGATGTTGACTTTCATTGTATCGCTTTGTATCAATGTTACTTGCACTGTTTACAGTTCATCACTATTCTCTCAAGAATTAGTTTTTTATCAATTTGATGATATGAAAATTGAAATTCAAATGCTTTTTGGATGACGTTCACATTCCACTGGTTTTTTTCAATAATTGTTACGTTGAAGAGTGAGGCAAGTCAATCCATTTGGAAGTAAAAGGAAATCACAGTGCGATTTGAACAGTGGATAGTAACTTTGAAATTCAGTTGCTCAATTCATTACGGCTTGATACTATCATTTATAATTATAGTTGATCAGAATATGGATTGTCTATAATGTTTATATTTCAGTTTGACCAATCTTCTATCACAGTCTCGCTTTCATTCATAACATGATAATCCTAAATACGTTTGTTACCTTAAAGATGTAGCTTATCTTACGTCGAACAATGTACAATATAAACAATTTTCATTAAATTACTATTATGATAATCATTGGAATTTCTGCCTGTGATTGAGAAAAAGTCATTTTATGAGCCTTGAAATTCATACCTAGAAAAAGTTGCATTATTACTAGAAATTTTGTTATTTTTACTATTTATTATAGGTACTGTACATTGATTTCTGTGATTATAGAGATCAACTACTTTATTCTGAATCAGGATAAGGATAAATAGGGAATTGTGAGATGGGGATAACATCCATAGTTATATAGCATCAATTTGAAAGCTCTGATAATAATGATTTGAACGGAACTGCGATTCTGGCTTGGTATTGCCTCTTCATGTTCAGTGAGAATAGTAAGCTTCAGAATAATTCGTTCTCACTATATGTGATAATATTTGGTAACATTTGTTAATATTTGAACCGAATGTGCAACAAATTGATCTACTTTCAGCTTGAAAATTTTCTTGTCTTTTTGTTCTTGAAAATAAATTTTGAATCTTAATTTTTCACAAAATAAGGATAAGATGAAGGAGTCGGACACATAATATATCATGAAACTTTGATGGAAAACATCATATCTGAAACTAGAGTTATCAAATTGTGTTACCTCTGACTCGTATGGAGAAGGCACACTTCAAATTAATATAATAATTCTGTGAGAAAACCACGAAATCCTGATTTTTATCATGAGCATGGTTAAATCAAGAAAATTGTAATATTTTTTAAGAGTATTGAAAAGTGAAAATCTATATACAGCGCATGTCAAAACATAGACAAAATTGATTGTTTCGAGCGCCATACTGTAATAAGATGCTATGTAGACAGCAGTATTTTCTGTTTACTATGGTGAAGGGCAGGCACGGCCCTAGGGACTTTGCCGCCCTGGGCGAGATCGGCAACTGCCGCCCCCCCCCCGCAAGTATCCCGTTTTTAACTGTTAATCCCGGGTTCCACCCCTGCTTGAGCGATCGCCTAAAGCGCGTTACACATTAGGCGGTTTCTGCCGAGGCGGTAATTTCGACGTCGCCGCCGTTCGAGCAATAGTCTATGGATTTGAATGGAAGCTTACACACTGGGCGGCAGAAACGCCGCGCGGTTATATTGCCGTTGGCGGCAGCTGTGCAGCCGACCACTGCCACTGCGGCTGGCGGTGTTTTTGCCGCTCTTGTCTAAACAGTGGCGTACGTGACCAAATGGGCGTTAACACATTTGGCGGTTGTCTACCGTCGCCGCTGATCAGTCGTCTTTCCCAGTTGCTCCAAGTCAGAGGTCTTTGAAAATCAGCCTTTTAATTTGTGTCTTGTTGTAAAGTTTATAAGCTGTTTATAACATTTATTTATTGTTTTAAGTGTTTGTGGTTGACGAGTGTGAGAAAATGAGTAAGTTAATAGACAATGAGTTGTTAATATCATTTGTAGAACAGAGGCCAGTTTTGTGGGACAAAACCCTCGACATATTTAAGGATCGAGATGCAACAAGGATAGCGTGGAAGAAGTGCGTATGGTGATTAGGGGGATTTTGAAACTCTAGATGACAAGGAAAAAACTGTAATACGTTGTACATCGCTGTCGATTTAATAAAAACGTTCATTTCAATGAATCCAAGCAAGGCGATTCCTCTTCTGTCTTCTTTTCCTTCGACGGTACAACAAAAGTGGTAAAAGTTGTTGCCTTTCCATTTCAAGTTAAACACTTAATATATATATACTTTTGAAAAATGTGCAAAATACAATTAACTGAACACTCATGAAACAGAGAAGTCAACACATTTGCGATGAAGAACTACAAGAATTATTTTGCCACATAGGTGGCAGTAATTTTGCCGCTCGATGTTTGGCGGTATTTTTCCGCTGAATGTGTAAGCTCGACTTTTTTTCGAGGCGGCGACGGCAGTTTCGCCGCCGCGGCAGAAACCGCCCAGTGTGTAACCGGCGTTACTATTGTGTCTCCGCTGTGATGCGACACCACAGAGTCTCAGTAAACTCTAAAAATTATGTTGAACAATATTTATTGACATGTCAACAAATATTTGACAAATATAAATATTGGGGAACAGTAAAGTCCAGTCAATATAGATATAAAATGGGGGTTTGCTTGCAATTTAAATCGTAGTTCTGATTTTTTAATATTTTATTTGGATACATGAGAGAGGTTCAGAACCAAATTCTTCATGTAAAATCCCTTGTGCTAATACAGAGTGGCCCAAAAAGTTCGTATTTTAGGTTCATTTTCCAGTTTTCAGCTATTTCTGGCAAAATCAGTGATTGGACAGAAAATTTGCTCTTGCCTTTTTTAAGATCATAAAATTCTGAATGAAATGAGATCACTCGGAACTCTCTATCTCCAATGAGTAGTGAGTTATGATTTTTCATATATGAGTGATATTTTAAGAAAAAAAAATCAATTTTGATCATATTTAGTATTTGATCAACAATATATCCCGATTACAATCTAGATGTAAAATTCAAAATCCCTCTGGACGTAATTTTGTGCTCTAAAATCTGAGACTAGGTAGAGCGCTCTATCTCATATAGATTTCCAGGTACACTTGACAACAATGCTCATTGTATTGTGAAAAACACCTCATTTTTAGCTTCAACCATCATCACCATCTATATTGTCCTCACAGTGATATTTCGCACATCGATATAAGCTCATGAGATTATGTTCTATGAGAATCACCCGTTAGTTGCACTTCATTTCAGTATTTCCTAGTGGAGAGGCGCGCGAGGACACGATCAAGGATCGCTTAAGGATCAAGCTATCAAAATGAAAAAGTTTTCTTAGGAAAACATTTTTTTTCAATCATTACTTTCTGAGACATGAGCGCCTAAAGTTTAAATTTTTGGGACAGAACATTTTAAATTCGGTACGAGATGAATCCATAAAATTCAAAGGATAAATTCTTCATGGTATTTTTGATTTAATAAAACAAAATTTTCTGAAAATATCAATTTTTGAGAAAGTTATTCAATTTACTAAAAATGAACAAAATAGTGTTTAGTTGAGTTTTTTTGTAAATTGAATAACTTTTTCAAAAATTGATATTTTCAGAAAATGTTTCGTACCGAATTTGAAATGTCCTGTCCCAAAAATGTAAACTTTCGGCGTTCATATCTCAAAAAGTAATGATTGGAAGAAAAAGTTTTCCTAAGAAAACTTTTTCATTTGATGTATACCGGTACAAATCGAAAAACTTTGAAAAATATCACCAGTACAAGAAAGTTTATTTTTAGCCTTTGCACAGCCTTAAGACGTAGACTGCAACATAGTATTAGGTCTACTTGACTTGCTAAGTAATTAGAACTACAATTTCTACAAGTTTGTTTAACACACCTGTTTAATTAAGTAGAACTCGTCTGACCTTTGCATGGGGAATTCCTTCACCAATTCTTCAAGATCTGGGGACTGAACTATTTTATGTTCGCTAGACCACTCAGACGTTCCTGGGACATTGTTGATCTTAGAAAAGTCTTCATTAGCTCGAGGTTGAAAAGCTTCTTATATAATTCTACCATTCACATTTGATATTAAGAATTTTGTGAGCAAATAGTGAATGATTTGGTTAGGATTCACTTGGGTCAGGTTTACTTTTAGATTTTGATCCACTTAGGTTTCTGAGTAAGATTTGAATAGACGCTGTTTAAAAGTAGTTTTGAAAGTTCTTTGGATGGCAGAGCAAGTTAACTCTTATCTGCGTGAAAAATTATTTCTATGTCCAGAATGAGGTTTATATGGATTTCATGGGTGTAACTGTAAAAAATAGATTTGCAAGGTTTGAAGGAAAATATAAAAATATAGAGCCTACAAAATAAAGGGTTGGGCAAGGAGGTATGGATGATTTGAAATGACAGTTACACACTCATTATATTTATAAGATAAATTTTCAGTTTCGTTTAAAAATTAGTGTGTAACTGTCATTTAAAATCATCCATACCTCCCTGCCCAACTCTGTATATAAACACATTTTTCAGGTGTGTCACACGTGATGTACAAATAGAATGAACAATCAATAATCCACATTGATAAAATGCGTAGAGCTTTAGACTATGTGATAAAAAACCGGTTCTGTTTCTGTTATGAATTTGATTTCAAAACTGCATGGAAAAAATAAGACTACCGACAATAAAAGATACTTAGAATACAGCCAGAGAAATGATATAAATTAAATCGATTTTATATCATTTATCATTCTTCATTCTTCACATTTTTCTAATTTTCTTATTAACAAAATAAGAATATTTCACCGACTCTGTTAGTTAATTAGAGAAATATTGTTCTTGTAAGGCGAAGAACAATAATATTCGATATATTCTTGTGATAGTAGAATGTGAAAAAGTATCCACGTGAAGAAACAACAACGATGAGCCCCGAGCCCCGTCAAAGCACGTGCTATTATTTGTTAGGACGAGTCAATCGAAATAACGACACTTTCCAGCGCATCGGGTGACCAACAAAGAGGGGCTTCACACGCGGTTAGCCCCCCCCCACCATCAACCGCACCACGTTCCGGAATTTCAACCCTTTACCCCCCCATTCCAGCGCGCTACGACCAAAAACTCCCCTCCCACTGCTACCCGTCCGAACGATACACAACACCCTCTTGCCATCATCTTGCGAAATTACACAACATTGACGTTAGTCGCGATCGTTTGGTTAATTATCCGGACACTGATTCGTATCGAGGCCCAATGAACTTCAATTTACGTTCTAATGGCCGGCTGCAGCCACTACATTAGCGCCGGACGTCTGCAAACAATGGACCTCACCCCTCACTGACAACAGACCCACCTCTTTTTCCACCAACTTCTCATTGAAATAAACACCGCCACTTCACAGTTCTCGACATCATTCATTTTCAGACAGAGTACGTGCTCCAATACAAAGTATTTTTCATCTATTCGATGCGTTCAATCCATGAGATATACACAGTAGAAAATTGTTTAAAAAATTCCAACATTAGAATGAGCAAGAGAAAAGATCGATACGATTGAAGAATTTGGTGGATTTTCTACTTTCTTTTCAAAAAGACTTTGATCAAAGAGCTTCGAATAGATAATTACTCTCATTGATATCTTCAATATTTGACCGAAGCGAAGCTGAGGTCTTAGTTTCGACTCGATAGGCTTTTTGTCTGTTTGTTTGTTTGTACCGCAGTTACAGTCGCAGTTATTGTCCGATTTTGATGAATTTGGTATGCAAGCTCTTGAAACAAGGCGCAGAAACGTATGTGTAACGATTTTTTATGAGACCTCTGTTTTTTTTTGTAATTTGAAAAACCGCAGTCCAACCTCCATCCAGAAGTTACTTTTTCGTATCTAGCATAATATATTTTTTTATCTATTGAAAATACACAAAACAAGACAAAACAAAATAACAAAGAATTACAAAACAAATAAAATGTTACAATATGAAAAAAACCATGAGCTTTGTGGTTGGTGTGTTAGGGAATAGAAAAAAGAGAGGAAGATACCTAGCCAACTATGGTTTTCAATGTAATAGGCAGGCAAAAAAGAGAAGAAAGAATTGATGAGGAAAAAACGGAAGGGAGAAATGGGAGGAAGGAAGAAAACAGAGGAATAGGTCTGCAAAATAAAGTTAAGCAAGTCCACTGAGAAAAGAAAAAAAACTAATAAAAAACAGTGCTGGAGCAGAAATCTCGAGTCATATATCTAAATGGGAGAAGAAATTACTGTATGTCCAGTTTTTTATATCCAGTTTAATTTTTCAGCTGATCTTATTGTCCATGAGAAAGTGATGTGGAATGAGGTTTATTATTTTAGTACCTATGTAAATTAACTGCCTCATACATTCAATATTAGTGTTATAGGTTACATATTTGTTAGCAGTGACCCTTAGGTTATAATAATTAAGTGTATAGTTCAATGTGAGAGGAAAATCGGATCTATATTTTATTAAGTACTCAATTACGGTTTTTATGTATAATTGACGTATAGTCATGACCTCAAAATCACTAAAAACCATATCCGTTGGATAGAACCTGGGTTTGCTTAATATAGTTTCAATTATCAGTTTTGTGCTACAAATAATTCAGCAATATGACAGTTGAAACAGCCTTCCCAAACAACCGTGCCATACTGCAGAATTAACTTGACTAGAGCATGATACATCACTTTCAGGTAGTTCTTATTAAGAATTCTGTTAACTTGATAAAATTTTAACGATAAATATCCCATTTCTTTACATAAGTATTTAATATGAACATCCCATTTAAGGTTTTCATCAATTATGATTAGCAAGTACTTAGTATTATTGAATTTTTTAATGGTGGGACAATCACAATTACCCAAGTTTAAATTGTACTGAGAATAGAGTCTCAAATCTTGATTCTCGTTAGGCTGCTATGCTATGGTATGAACATCATTCCATGAGTTACCGTGGAAAATAGCTGCAGTATCATCTGCAAAGGATATCACAGTTGAGTTTAGAAGTCTTAAATTAAAAAAGTCATTTACATAGAGTATGAAAAGGATGGGAGAAAGTACAGTACCTTGAGGAAGACCATATTCATGTTAAACATTAACATTAATATTTAATATTCATGTTCCTACTTTTTCGCATTAAACATCATCATGGTAGCGGAGAAACCTGGAGGAGCGTTGACTGTGACACTGTGGGACCCAGGTTCGAATCTCGTTCCTACCAGATTTTATTGCAGTTGGATACTAATTAGTTTATCTTATTCTAATAATATATCATTATGAAATAGATTATCATGATCAGATAGAATAATTAAATTGAATCATCTTATTATTATTAAATTTATTTATCAAATTAATTGGATGAATTATTTAAAAAAAAAAAATTGTTCTGTTTATTGTATTGAAATCCAATACTGCAGTTGTAGAAAAAAGTCGAGCGATAAAGTCGAGTTTTACGCTCTTAATACATAAATAACTATTATTGTCTATGTTACAGATAACTCAACTATTATAGTTGTGGACAATTTTTATCATCATAAAAATAAATCAACAACTATCTTAGTTGTAGACAATATACATCATAAATATTTCTTCATCTCCAACTTCTTTTATTCCTAACTATATCAGCTATTATTTACTTGAATTTTCAGTTTATCAGGTACAATAATATTATAATTAGCCCATTCAAATTGTGAAAGACTCATTTATTTAGAGAGAGAGAGAGAGAGAGAGCATGAGAATGCCCTATAAACACATTAGTGCATCAGTTTATGAATGTGGAATGAATGAATGCAAAATTCTGAGGTGTAGTAGTCTCGTTCGAATTCGCGCTGTATCTATGAGACCATGAGACAGCTCATGAAAGAGCGGATGAGGTAGCGCATGCACCTTTAAAAATGTGCATTAATTTTTTTGTCCATTTTTGTATCTCTATACAGTGTCAAGTCTTTTGTTTTCCTTTCAGTATGAGATCGGAAACCGAGTTGTGAGCATTAACATTCTGCATAGGCATAACAAGCCATAACATTGAATCCACTTTTCATGAAAAAAATCATTAGCAACCTCCTGTCATTGTCACCAACAAACTCATCTTATTTAGAATCATTTTCCGTCTCACAATCGTCTGTGAGACGATTCATCGTCAAATTGCCTACTGCATATTCCATTTTGCCGTCAGTTGACCGATTTCTCATAATTAATCATTAGAAAAGTTGTAATATATGTTAATATTGTAAATATAATAAAAGACGATATAAAAGTACCTCCTCGATAAGTCCGGTGTCCCTGGAAACAGTGTCTCTAGCACTTTGAATGGAGAAAATAATAGATGACATGACTAACTCTTCACAATATACTGTACTTACTTTACTGGCCCTTCTCATTAGTTTGATAGTTGTATTCATGAGCGAGGTCTACTGTTCACAGAACTACTAGCACTAATTATAATAATATAATATTCAAGTGCAGATATATATAATATTCAAGATCATGATTGAATTACAGGAAAGCTATGAAGTTGGCAACCACCTTCTAAGAAAATAGTTATTTCATAGCAGATTCGGGTCACTCACTATCCGACAAAATTCAAAAATATTGTCTATTGGAAGATTAATACATAATATATCAATACATTGATGCCTGATGGAGAGAATTCATGTTCAATACTTTCCTGCAAGGTACATTGATTCACGAAATCAATGATTCAAGAAATTGACTATTTTCTTCAAAGTTTTTTGTCTTGATTCTATCAATCGAAAAAACTTAACATTCAATTAGTTACTTCTCTTACTGAAAAAGAGTGGCTTTATGTGTTGGTAATATTCTTTCGTTGATGAGATATTATTTGAGAGCTCATAATAGTGTTCTAACAATAACGATAAGGTAATCAATCGATAGTAATTGAGAATGGATAGTTAACCTGAAATTATGTCCATTATTCAATTTCTGGACTTCAATTCATTTTTTGAAGCTACTTTCTATTGAAGATAGTTCCCCTGAACCTGCACAACTCGTATCACCTTGTTGAACTGTTTGAAACTCTCAATTTAGTATGCTCCGGATAAACTTGTGAACGGCATTGCGCGATGTTCTAGTTACAAACACTCACACAATATGCGAACGATGACCAGGAGACGATGGACTTTGAAGGGCGGTCAAGGTAGTCGAAGCTGTTATCACCGGTGCTAAGTTGAGTGCTAAGTGCTGCTGCAACTCGGTAGTCGGCAAATTGGTGGCTGCCTCATAAAACCCCTCAGGCCCCCCCACTCACCTCTGCATCATGAACACAGTCTACAAGCAGTCAGTAGACCAGGGTCCGTCGTAAGTGTTAAGGAGCTATCTGCTGTTGACACCTGGGACCATGTCCCCTGCTGCAGGCCACACACTTCACTTCAATAATCCAACGACAACCGCACAACACAAAGCACTGCTACAATGCAATATTTAAATAGCGCTCCCTCACAAACATTCAGCTCCCAAACTTCGCTGTCGAAAATGTTCCTTTAACGCCGAATAATTCTTTCACCAGTATTTGTAGTCCACGTATCACTTGCATCTACTTTACTCATTGCCTTTTTGTTTTCTATCTTGATTAATGTTGAAAATCAATACTTGTGGAACCTACATCGTTTTGACCGATTAATTTAATTCTCAAATTATATAACTAAGAATCCATTGTCTAAATTCATGAGAATGAAATGATGCCAAAGAAGAAGAATAAGAGGAAGAAGATAATTTGAGATCCATCCTGATATCTCATCACTTATTGAAAATTGTTTAGAAGATCATATTCCTAATCGTGAAGATTTAGCCTTTCTACTTGTTTATTCGTATAACAAGAGTACTACTTCGCAACAACTGAATTTCAATTCTGGGTATGGAAGTCGAGAAACACATTTATTTTCAACTGAATTGTTATTGAAAAGGAGAAACACATTTCCATGGAGTCATCTTGGCAAGTAATTTTTTCAACAAAAATAAGTTATTGAATAACGGAGATAATTTGAAAATATTATAATTGAAAAAATAATCAATGCATATTGATTAGGTAGAGCCTATTCAATGTTATTGAAAAGCGTCATGTTCCTGAAGCACCAAAGATTAAAAAATATTCTGAGTTCATCTAATATTAATTAATACTGAGATAAACCATGTAATGAACAGTTGTCTCGTGAGATTGACGCCTATGAATTAATTGACGAAAGGGTTTAAATTTTGAAAATGATCCACAAGCCTACGAAGTGAGTCTATTGAATGATCTTAGAATTGATTGGACCGGCAACCTCATGAGAAACTTTGAAAACCTTGACCATTTATTTCATCACTCAAGATGTGTTTTTGATGAAAATTGATTTTGATTACTAAGTTAATCTATCTGGAAGTCTTGTGAGCTTGTAACAAGTTTCAAAGTTCCTCGAAAATTAATGTTGAAGGAAGCAAATGATGTGGATCTTGATAAAACCAACCACACATATGCGACTTGCAAATACTCTCTCTATAATAAAATCTATCAAGTAATGCACTTGACAGCTTCAGAATCTCATGTATTGGCCCCTGATTAAAACTGTACTTTGTGTAGAGAATAGGTCAACTTGGATTACATCATTAGAGATTTCAATAATCATACTGAAGCAATCGACTACTTCTTCTAAATGATGTCTTTATTGATAATATCAATGTTCAACATCCACTTATATATCCACTACAGTGCGACCTGTTGGAAATAAAGGTGAGCAATGGAAGTGAGGTGGTAATCGTAAATATTATCGATAGTATATGCAATATACTATAAGAACTGAATATATAGAATTGGAGATATAATGGTAAAATTGTAGCGGAATTGAGGATTGGATATTCTAGAGTAGTCTTGCGCCATGAGAGGAAATAATCCAAACTTATGTAAGCTGATAAGTGGACATTTTTCCACGTAATTACGTCTGATAACGTTCATCCGGCTTCCTGAAGATCTCTAGGCTCCACTTTGGAGCTAAGCAGCTGAACATAATTATCTCAGTTTGAGGAATTTGAAACTGCAGGCTGCTAGGTAACTGGAAATATATATTTCATAGCTTGCTGAGTAACGTGAAAGTGGATGCGCTAAATTTGGATGATGGCAGGCAGGTTGGCAGTCTACTTGAATCGCGCTGAGCATGCAAGAATGTGTCCTCTCTGCCGGGCTTCAAGAAGCATTTATTATTTGCTCTGTCAGTAGCAGCCGAGCAGCCCGCACCGTTCACCGTTGCCATTATCGGCGGCTGCTTTAATATTTTCAACGACTTAAGTAACGCGCAGTTCCACGCTTCACTCATCGCTATCATCAAAAGGATTCACAGCGATTTTTGACATCAGCTACTGCTAATAAAATACCCTGCTCCTCTGGCTGCAAAAAGTGCTTGCAAAATGTCATGTTTCTAGTGTACAAACACATCCAGTAGAAGGGTATAATAGTGGGAGTAGGAGGTATAACTCCAGTAGGATTTATTTTATTTTCCTTATAGCTACGATGTACAGATGTTCCATAGGTTCAAAAATTTGGATTAGAAACATTAAAACAAGAATAAAACAAATTCCATTTATCTTCTATGAATTAATTTCCTGGTCTTCAGGCCCAAATTTCAATGTACATAAAAAATGTTGAACTACCTTAAATTCCCTTTTTTGTATCAATTCAATATTTTCTCCCTCAATTGAAATTGTTGCATTTGAAATTATTCTAGTTTTCTTTGAGTGTGTCAATCATTCTTGAAAAAATGTGACCCGTGTCACGACTTAGGTTGTGTTAGAGGTGGAGAAGTTTCGAGCCAGGGGTGCCCATCCCCCCAATGGTCCATGTCGCGAAATTCCCCCCCAAAGTTCTTAAAATTTGGTATCCATTTAGGTACTTAAAAACTGTATATTGAAAAATCCCCCCATTTTCCCTAGTTTTTTCCGAAAATCCCCCCAAAATTCAGCCTCATGTCGCAACTTGCGACATCAAAACATGCTGTGGGCACCCCTGTTTCGAGCTAAAGCTTCTTGTGACTGTGATAATTGTACATAAGTGAATGTATATATAAATTAACAATTGTTGAATTGAAATGGAATAGGAGGAAATGAATGAGCAATAAGCTCTCATCCCAAAAATACTCATCATAAAGCTCCAATTTTTATTCTTTATGCTCCTGCGATGAAATTCATATTTCATACTCGGATGAGTAATACTCATTCTTCCTATTTCATACGTAATGATGGTCTTCCAAAATTAACCATGGATAAAATGAATTAGAATTTCAACTTGAGTTTCACCACCTGAATTCGATTCATATTATGCATAGCATTTACGAAAAACGATAATTCATATTTTCATCATTACTTTCTTGTGAGTAGAGTTCACTTCCTGAAAGTAGACAACATGGGAAGTTTCTAGAGAGATCGGTCATGATTTTAGAAGTTGGGATTTCGACTTATTGGATTCATAAATTATGTTCGTCTACTATTTCGTTTCTACTACTAAATTCATTGATAGTTATGAAGCTTGTTTTGGGTCGATTGCTTTAAAATTCATAATTCAGGAAGAATAATCACTCTATTGTTTAGAAAAATATTTCAATAGATTTATATGCGAAGCCTCGAGAACATCTATTTTGTAGTAGCGAAAGTACCATGACAATGGCATGGTTTTAAAAATATGCAACCAAAAATATATTCATGGAGTTCAGTTTGATGGAAATAAGAGTATTTTTACTCGAATGGAGAATGATTGTTATAAGAACAATGATTATTCAATTGAATACAAGGTTCAAATTGAGAAATATGCATCTGAATACAATCTATCAAAAAGAAAATAATTGTTTAAAAATAAAATGACCGCCATGGAATCACAACTAATGAGCTGCAACAGTACACGAGGTCAAATAATCTTGAGTTTCACGGCATCTCAGTTACGAGAGAGGAAGATATTAACTTGATTGTTAAAGATGTTGCAAAGTATCTGAAGATGAATATTAGAGAAGAAGACATTGATGTTGCACACAGACTTCCTACCACCAAGGGCAAAATTCAGCCGATAATAGTAAGATTCACACGTCGTGACATAAAAAATAATTTGCTTCAAGTTATAGAAAATGTCTTAAGAACTGAAGGATAAAGCTAAATTGAATGAGGGAGATGTGGGGGAAACGCTGGAAATGTGCAGACGCAATTGAGAACTGTAAATGTGAACAAAACTTACAAGATGGGCCTGTGTATATCAATGAAAATCTCTCACCTTATTATAAAGAAATTCTTTTTCAAGCAAAGTTGTTTGCAAAGAATCATAAATTCAAATTCACATGGATCCGGAATGGAAAAGTATTCGTCAGAGAGAGTGAAGAGACCAGAATAATTCGAATTTCCAGTATGGCTGATCTGGAAAACCTGAATGCGAAATTGTTAAATGTCAACTTGACTTCTGAGAGTGGATAGGACTGGCCCACCGGACATTCAACAGGAGGAAAAGACTTTCTTTTGATTTGTTTTAGTATTTACAAATGGCTGATATAGAAGAAATCTTTAATTTATATGATAGTGAAAATAATTTAACAAATGAAATAGATGATTATTTTAATTACTTACCCTTTAGTGAAAATAAAGATATAAATTTTTAAATATTTATGTAATGAATGTACGTAGTTTGAGCAAAAATTTCAATGAATTCCTGTGTCTTCTTCAAAACTGTAAAACTTCTTATGACATAATTATCCTTACAGAGACATGGATAAATGATAACATTCCTTTTACTTTTAACATACCAGGTTACAGAGTAGTTAATAAAAGTTCTAAACTGAATAAGTGCGATAGTTTGTGTATATATGTAAAAGATTCTTTCGACTT